>NW_016157593.1:11370-90787 GCF_001687245.7 Rhagoletis zephyria | reverse complement strand
TATTTCAGTCCTCTTTCATTGGATACCAAACTTGTTTAATTTGGATAAGCGGTTTGTTTATTATCCGGATAGGACGTTTATTTCGGATCAAAAAATATTTGGTCAAGTTTAACTCGTAAAAAAAATAACTGTAACTTTCGGTCCCTTCAATATTCGCATTCGCAAAAGATCCGCATTGATTTTTGCGAATGCGAAAGCGAATGCGAATGTTAAAATTAATGCGGAAGCTCCGCGGTTGCGAATGCGAATGCGAATATTCGCAACAACCCTGGTTCAAACCACTGTTTGCTGCCTGCTTACGTTCGTAGTTGTCTTTTGAAAAGCACATTTTGGCGAAGTGATTCTTTTTGTTACATATATTGCAAATCACGCCATATGCAGGGCATTTGTACAAATGAATATTTCCACATTTTTTGCATTTTTGCTGTGAACCGCTAGGCGACCTCTGTGGTGACCTTTTGTTGCTGGTGTTGGTTGCCTACCATTTATCATATTTTTGTATAGCACCGACACATGCTTCAGAATCGTCGGCACTAAGCTTTTGAAGTTGAGTAATATTTCCTTTGGCGATTTCTAGATTTTTTGATATGTCCACCGCCTTTTGCAGATTTATGTCACCTTCGCTGAGCAGCCTTTCTTTTATGAACGATTTTTGCATTGACAATCCGCAAATAAAAATGTCTTTGACCAAGTCTTCGCGTAGGGTTTCGAATTTGCAATTAAGACATAAGTTTTTCAACACTGTGACATATTCATCAATTGATTCATTGGCTTCCTGTTTTCCGGTAAAAAACTTGTGCCGCTCCATGGCGAGATTGATCTTAGGCAGAAAATAAGCATCAAATGTTTTCACAAGTTCACTGTATTTCACTTCGTCGACATCCAAATTAAATGAGTTGAAAACTAAAAGCGCTTCTGGACCCATGTGGTGTAAAAGAAGTGCAACTTTTCGCTCGTCCGTTTGATCGTCTAAGCTTGATGCACGTAAAAATATTTTAAATTGATTTTTCCAATTTTTCCATGTATCAGCCTGATTAGAGTCTTTTAAGTTGATCGGCTGTATTGCAGACGCGAAAAATTGTGGAGATTGCATCGTAATCACTTTTTCTGTTTTTTCGCTTTCTAATTTTTCTTCTTTTGGCGGCATACCACTATATACTTATATATTTTTAATTTATTTTATTTAATTTTATTTTTTTTATTTTTTTACTTTTGAAGAACCTGACCATATTAAAGTATGGTTCATGGTGTGTACGTATGCTGTGATGGCTCCAGTACGACTGCTCTTTATTAGCTCTTTCAAGTATAAACTAAAGCTAAATATAATACATACATAATGGAATACATTTTACCAAAAGGGAGAGTCTAGTAAATAGATAATACAGGGTGATGTGTATATACAACAATACCAAGTATCTTCGATGACCTTTTTATATGGAGAATATGAGCAACACCTTCAACAACAAAAAAAATGCCAAAAATCAAAGAAAATCCCTAAGTACTTCAAATTTGCACTTTATTTTATTAAAATTGAATGGGCTACGAAACTGTATACTCAAGATCTTTCTAAAAAACCTTATTAATAACATCGAAATTTTTGCGAAAGTTTGTTGGGTTTTTTCAAATATTCCACAAAGCTTGAAATTTGGATTTATACGGTTTTTGTTAAAGAACAAACTACATTTTTATGAATAAATAATTAAGATTAAATAATAATAACTAAAATAAGTAGTCAAAACTTGTCAATATGTGGGTGTCGCATGGTTATGATAAGGACTATTTTTCTTAGAGAAATAGCTGTTTTATTAAATTATTTAAAAAGTACTAAGTCATTGTTATTGTGAACTTAGAATTTCGATAACTAGTTTTCTATTAAACTTTTAAGAAATTTGTAATCGTTATAAGTATATTCTGTGAACAAAAAGCTTTCATATATAAGGGTTACTATTTTTTAAATATTTCGTTTGCCATGTTAGATCCGTCATTTTGAACTTTAAGTAAATGATCTTAGATTCGTATTCAGCGACCCAGAAAACCCCAAGATACCCAGATTCATAGAAATCTACCGATTTTTTTTTTTTAATTTCGTCCGCCATATTGGAGCCATTTTGAGTTTTTGATAATTGACTTAAGATTTGAGATCGGAGATCCAAAAAACCCACGGATACCCAGTTTCAAAGAAATCTACTGATTCTTTAAATTTTTCGTCTGCCATATTGGATCCGCCATTTTGAATTTTTGGTAAATGATTTCAGATTCGTAATCACCAACCCTGAAAACCCCCAGACACCCAGTTTCATAGAAATCTGGAAATTTTTTTGAATTTTCGTCCGCCATATTGGATCCGTTATTTTGAATTTTTCGTAAGTGATTTCAGATTCGTAATCAGCGACCCAAAAATCCCCTAGATAAGAAGTCAATACAAAACCATCGAAGAGTATTTGTTTAAATAGTTACATCCAGCTAGATTTATATTGATTGTATATTGATTGTTTGTTGTGTTTTGAAATTTTTTTGT
Source organism: Rhagoletis zephyria (assembly GCF_001687245.7). Classification (NCBI taxonomy): domain Eukaryota; kingdom Metazoa; phylum Arthropoda; class Insecta; order Diptera; family Tephritidae; genus Rhagoletis; species Rhagoletis zephyria. Next base: position 88,269 of record NW_016157593.1, on the reverse strand, counting down.
TTCAACTTGTTTCAATCTTTTTACTGGGAATTTTTAGAAAAATTCTAGGTACGCAATTTTTAAAGTATAGCCCATTAAATTAATGGAGGATAAAGTGCAAGTTCCAAGCGACTAAAAGTAGCGCTGAATTATCATAATTTTTTTACTGGCGGTGTCAGGCAATTTCTTTCATACAAAGTTATATCGATGGCTGAGTGGAAGATCGACCTATCTCGGCAGCCAGTTCGAAAACGCTCTATCTCAAAAAACTTATCAAGAACGCCCTATTTCAAAATTTAATTGAAAAACACCCTATCTCAAAAATCGGTTCAAAAACGCCCTATCTCACTTCAAAATGTTTTAAAAATATGCTGATATAGCGCGTTTTTGAATCGGCAGCTGAGATAGGGCATTTTTGAAACGAATTCTGAAATATGGCGTTCTTGAAAAGCCATCGATATGGAAGAAAATGCCCAGCATCGCTTAAAAAATTCCCAAAAATCAACTGTACTTTGTAACTGCATGAAACTTACATTTTGTCGTACTTTAATTTAATGGGCTATAAAACTGCATACCTAAAAATGCTGAGTAAAAAGTTTGACATTTTTTCGCTTTTTTTATAATTTTTGTAAAAATTTTGAAATGCACATTTAAATGCAGTAATTGTATGTAAAATAACGTAGACTTTTGTAAAAAAAACTTAAATATTAAATAAACAAAAGAAATATAGCTTAAAGTGGTTGAAATAAGGCGTTTCTTTCTTTCATTTCTGCCACTAGTATTATGAACTTCTTGCAGCTTCTTGCACAATACATAAGTTGACTTAAGTTTTTTTTGCATCGAGCTTTTTTCGACATGCCTTAAGTTACTTTATCAGATATGTACACGCTAAAGTACTGTTTTTACTGTCTTTTGTTTTGTTACTAATAAAATATTTTTTAACTTAATAATATTATATGGTAGGACAGCTTCTCAAACAATATTTATGCAATTTTTTCATGTTAAGATGTTAGAAAATAATGAATATCTAAATCCCGGGGTCCCGGAATTGTATGAAGGATGTCCCGAAAATCTCGGACCCGCCAAAATCGAAAAAATTTACATCCTTAACGGATACTCAAAATATTAAAAATATTTGTTTCATTTAATACCTAAAATCGATACTACTAAAGTCGAAGATATCACATACAAATTTTGGCCACAATTGGAGTCGGTTAAACGTCTTCATATGGTAATCTGAACTTTGACCTTGTGCGCCAAGCCTTAACCGACTCCAATCGGGGCCAAAATTTATATGTGATATCTTCGACTATAGTAGTATCGATCTTGGATATTAGATAAAAAAAAATTATATTAAATTTTTGAGTCTCCATATCTGAACTTCGCTCCCTGTGCAACACGCCTTAACCTTCTCCAATCGGGTCCGAAATTTATATGTGATATCTTCGACTATAGTGGCATCGACGCAGTGGTTGAAGCTTAGGTAATCTGATGTAAAAGTTTGCTTCCTACATTTAATGACCGCCCTAATATACATACATACATATCGTCCCCCTTTGCCAGAAATGTGAATGTTTGAAAATGAAAATGTTGGGAAATCAAATTTGAATTTACATTTCTTTACATTCATGTAATTGACATTGTAAAATATGGGGTTTCCATGTACGCATGGTAGTCTTGGTTTTGGTATAACATAGAATATCCAAACGAAAATCAAGTCAACCCATTAAATTAAAATTGGTAAATGCTGTAAAGTTTAAATAACGGCAAACCAGCTGCACTTGATAGTAGTCGGTTGAAAAAAGGAAATGAATTAGCAACAAGAGTTTACGGGAGGTTGCATATCCATGATGCGGGTTCGATCCCTGCTGAAGTCTGGAAAAAGGAGTCTGATGAGGAGATGTGGTGATCTCCGAAATAGCAGCTATAATTTCTACCGCTTAAACTTTGTTGCTTTTTCCATTTTTCCTAATAAACATAATCGTGGTACAAAGCTCAATAACAATATTAAAACGAAATTGGTAAATTTGCACATTAATGGCTGAGTAACTTAAATATTCGTTTTTATTTTATGCCTTTTATACTAAATTTCTGCAAGAAAAAACGATGAAAACGAGATTTTCAGTTCCCAGGGATGAAATTCACCTCTAAATCCTTACATTGTCGATTTCACGATTAACTGTCGGTCTTAGGTGCTATGCTTTCTGCGCTTCATTGTGCTTCCAACAAATTATTACTTTTGCGGGCCTTCCTAACAGGTTAAATTTGCTTTCACCTAGGAAAGGAACGTCCTTCCACCAATATTTGCAACATTTTTGTCGTATATTCCTTTATGAATAGCTTTTACGCTCGGTTATTGGAACCAGCAGACTTTATAAGACGACTATTGGTTAGAGGCAGGGGTGAACGCAGGAATTTTTTTCGGGGGCGTTTTAAAAAATTTATTATTTCATATATATTTCATATTATGACAGCGTACGGCAGTGCGCGCGAGTGACGAAAGCAGCCACTAGGCATGGGTAACACTGCGCTGCGCGGCGCAATTACGGTAACACCGTAGCCGGAGTTGCCGCGCCAACACCAGTATATGGAAAGCGCCAGCGCCATTAACACCAAGCAACACATGAGGCAGCAACACAATTCGCCTTTGAAAATTTACACGTACATACTTTGTTTTAGCTTTTGAGCGTTGAGAACGCAAATTTAAAGCCTTTACTCAAGAATGATGAGAATATCGTGGCATTTACTACATTCCTATCAATTAAATTTGGTTGGCGGTACAAGCGTTGCTCAGCGCCGAAAATTATAGAAATAATAGACATGACACCACTGTATGGTGTACTACACTATATGACGATGGGTACTGTAGTGACACTCAGATGGCACCGTGTTCAATTCAGTACACTGCACTAAAGCGCTGAGTTAGTACGCTGCCACCACAGGTGGCGCTGGCGTTATTGAGCTATCGCCAAAAAAATTGCGCTATTACCCATGGCTAGCAGCCACAGTAGCATGCTGAAATGACTCGCTTATATATACACGAGATTTGGAAGTTTTTATCCAGACGTCCAGACGGAACGCTGAAGGAATTCTGTGTTTTAAATTAGCATATTTTGAACGAATTCGGAATGTCTAAGGTGGAAAAGAACCCAACCTTTCTATAAGGAAACAATTATAGAAAAACAATTTTCTTACACAAAACAAAAGTGCAATGATAAAATAAGATAAACCAGTTGAATAGCCTTTATAAATTAGAAAATTTTAGTAGAGAAAAAGAAGTGCACGCAAAGGATTTCACAAAAATTTATTGATATGTTATTTTTTTTTACAAAAGTGCCATTTTGGCATTTTGTGCCAAATTGAAAAATTAAGTGCCATTTGAAGTAAAATAGGAACAAATGGCAAGCTTTGAGCCAAGTTGGCATCCCTGCTTCCAATAACTTACAAATATAAAAATGTGAAATATCGTGGGCTTGAATTCATTAATACCCTCTATCTGCAATTTGCACAAAAACTAATTTGTGGTTTTAGAAACCATCTGGGACTTATTACCTGTCGTTATATAAGGTATCACTGATGACAGAATCTCATCTTTGTGAAAAGTGTGCAGATAGGGGGTATTATTGAATATAAGCCCTCGATGTTTAAAATATATAAACATTTTATTTCAACGTACACAAAAAATAAATCTACCTGCGTTACAGCACGTCGGGAGACGGGGAAGGGGGGGGCCGGGGAGCCGCGGCGTAGCGTGACGTGGTGTGCGCGCCGGTCGCGCGGGGTACGCGTGGCGCGCTGACGCGGGCCACCGCGAAGCTAAGCAAATTTAAAGTTTGAAAGAGAAATAATGTAAATTGATTTTATTTCGTTTTTAAAATGGTAATAATGTCAATTGACTTTATTTCGCACCAGGGTGGTACTTCGTACCTACTAGAAATTTTCACATTATTAGACTAAAATTGCAGGGGCTAAAAAACTGTGTACTCAAAAATATTCTAACACTTCCGAGAAAAAAGTTTGAAGTTTGGGTGAAATTTTGTTGCACTTTTTTGAAGTTCTCTACAAATTGTTAAACTTGCGTGTATATGGGGTTTGTCTGAGAATGAACTAGATTTTAATTGAAAATTCTTAAAAATAAATAAATAAACATAAGTGGCACACAATATAACTTTGAAATGGCGTGCTATAGATATGACCGATACTGTATGTTGGTGCATTTAGTTCACTCATTGAGCCGCTACTACTTACATAAAATGTATAAATTGCCACTGAGCAAAACTACTTGAGAAAAAAATCATTAGTTTAATAGCACGAGTGCAACACCGTACCAGTGACAGAAGTAAAACTTCTTAAAAAAGCACAGGTGTGCGCCCCACACCCGGTAGAAATCTCAACAACAATTAAACTACGAGGCAATCAGACGAATACACTTGCTTAGTGTATCCAAAGTTGGTACCAAGTTGATACGTTTTTATTATTTCTCATATATTTTTTTAAATTTTTTCGAATACAAACGATATGACCATTCTTTTTCGCTTTATTCCGTATTCGAAAAATTATATGTTTCAATGGACACATCGATTTGAATACATAATTTAGATTTAGGTAACATTTTTAGCAATTTATTTGAGAAAAATAAAACATTTAGATTATTGTTTGTATTTTGGTCGATTTTAAATTTGCTACCCCAAAATAATTGAGGTAAAATTTTCGAGTGACGAAAGCAGAACTAGAAACACAAAATTTATGATATCGATTTCGTGACGAGAATTAAACGAGAATGTAGTAAGTTGCTTTATACGGTAGACAAACGGGCTCGATTATTTGCATAACCAGCCTTAATTTGCTCTAACTCATGCATTTTCCCCTTTAAAATGAGCATAAGCAGCCAAACAGATGCACGAAATTTTTGGGAATTAACACGGATCCGGGGAATTCGATGACAACACTGGTAAAAACGGCCAGTTGTTGTCTTTTGTACAAGTAGCCGAGTGGTGAGAGTTGCGAGCTACAAGCCTGTAGCTGCCAGGTTCGATACTCGGTTGGAGCGATTGCGAAAAATTTTTTGTTTTTATTATTTATTTTATTATTTATTTTATTTTTTTTATATTTTTTTTTATTTATATATTTAATTTTACTTTATTTTATTTTCATTTGCCTTTTTTTATATCACATTTCTTATTTTACTATTAGTTAGTTTTAATTTTTAGAGATGAATTTTGTTAAAAATTCAACAACAACTAACTGAAAGTAACGTAAAAAATATATAGAACTTATAAAAAAAGAATGAAAAAGAAATAAAAAAAGTATCCTGACCGTGGGACTCGAACCCACGACCTTGCGGCTGGTTTATTCGCATTACTGCCGTCTGTAAGGGTAAAATTTTAATTTGCATTTATGCTTATTAATTCAAATTAATTTTCTCCGTCTGTCTACCATATTAAACTTTATAAAACGAAGGTGCATAATCTGTGTCTTAAACATATCCCAATTTACTCTAACAGAAGATATATGTAAGCTACCATGGTACAATGTAGAGCTTAAACGACTAAAAAATCGCTGCAATAGTTTTTATAAAAAAATTGAAGTCATCCAAGAATATACTTTATCATGACATGTACAAATCTTGTCTGTCTGATTTTAAGACTCTTGATCAGTCCCTGCGTAAAAGCTACGTTAGTAATTTCGAAAAGAATATAAAGACCAATCCCAAAGGTGGCTGGTCTTTTATTGAATCAAAAAAAAAAAGAAATCCATGTTCGATGTTTCATAAAAAAAGAATGCGTATAATGCCCATGATACGTCGAATCTTTTTGCAGACTTTTTTGGCGACAATTTTGTATCCGAGACTTACACAGTTGACGTTGTTAGCATCGATGTTTCCAAATCATGTCAGTCGTTCGGTTTCCTGTCATTAACAGAAGGGGATGTTTCAAAGGGCATCTTAAACCTTAAGGCCTCGACGCAAATAGATGCGGATGGGCTATATCCTATTCTTTTCAAAAATTGTGAGGCTCTTATTAGACCTTTGACAATAATTTTTAACTTATCCATCTCTTCGGGAACATTCATTAGTGATTAGAAAAAAACATATATTACTCCGATTCTCAAAAGTGGAAACAAAAATTAAGTCTCGAATTATAGACCAATAAAAAAATTAACAACAGTTGCCAAACTTTTTGAAAGTATTGTTAAGGATAAAATGTGGCACGCTGTCCAGAATGTTATTTGCCCGAACCAGCACGGTTTTGTCAAAGGAAGATCTACCGTCTCAAATCCCACTATCTTTACCGAAGTTTGCCTTGCGAGTTTCGAGGCTGGGTACCAAGTCGATACTGTATATACCGGCCTTACCAAGGCATTTGACAAGGTCTCACATAAAATTTTGATCGCTAAACTAGCTTGTCTGGGGTTCCATTCAAAGTTTCTTGATTGGATTAGCTCTTATTTATACAATAGGCACTGCGCTGTAGCACTGGAAAATACGTTTTCCCGTTACTGCCATGCAAGCTCTGGAGTCTCCCAAGGTAGTATTCTTGGCCCTCCTTCTGTTTATCATTTTCATTAATGATATGAGCTCCTGTTCCTTACTCTCGAAATTTCTAATGTATGCAGATGATCTCAAAGTTTATTCTGTTATAAAAAATGCTGAATATGCCTTTTCCCTTCCATCTGATCTTAACAGGGTAACGTCTTGGTGTGAGAGAAACTGTCTTAGTGTGAATATTAATAAGTGTTATCACATGGTTTATTCCAGAAAGCTTAATACAATTAATAACTCATATACTATATCTCGTTGTCTTCTTAAATCAAAGATTTGGGAATTCACTTCAACTCGAAGTAGACTTTTAATAGCCATATTGATTTCATTATATCTAACTCCTATTCATTGTTAGCCTTTGTTCGCCGTAATAGTTCTAACTTTACAGATCCATTAACATTAAAAACCCTATACATAACTTTTGTAAGGTCTCGCCTTGAGTATGCTGCAAATATTTGGCGACGTTTTCATATTGGGCTCATAAATAGAATTGAGCGTGTGCAAAAGACTTTTATTAGGTTTGCATCAAGATCTCTAAATTTTACTGAACTTTTACCTTCATACTACCCACGCTGTTTGTTTATAAATTTAAACTCACTTGAAGATAGGAGAAAGTTATTATCTTGCTCGTTTGTCTTTAACGTGCTTACTGGGATTGTTGAATGCCCTGATATCATACGGAGAATTCCTCTCAATGTTCCGCGAAGAAATTTGCGGCACATGTACCTTTTTTATTTGCATTCCTCCAAGTTAATGTATGCTATGAACACACGGATTTGTCTGGCCCTTAGGGAGATTAATAAACTCAATCATATCGAGGATATTGATATATCGCTTCCCGGAGTGTTGTTAAAAAAGTTAATCTTAAAACTACTCTAATTTTATAATGTCACCTATGTATTAGCTATGCTTTTTTAGATAGAATTAAGAATGTTGTTTTCATTGACCGAAATAAATAAATAAATAAAAATAAATAAAATAATCAGTTCCACTAAATATGCCTATATTTTAATTTTTTTAAATAAATTGGTATAAATGAAACAAATTTAAATGACATTTCTCTACTGCTTCGTTTTTAAAAGAAAAAATTGTGTTCAATATTTTCTTGTTCGTAGCTTCTAAATCTTTAAAGCTAAACCATTTAATCTTTGTTCCCCAGTTTTACTTTGTAATTATGATTTCTGCTTAAATACGAGCGTTCACTGGAAGCTAGTGGGCTATGCTCCGTAGGTACATTGAAAAAATACCTGTAAAGAAATATTATAAACCGTATAAACTAATAATTGTGTAACCTTAAATCAACTGTCAAAATTTTTATGGAAACTCGTTTACACATTTCCGATAAATTTCTCCAACGATTTCCGCTGAATAATCTTGATAAACTGAAGCCAAGGCAACTCTGTCGCAAGTGTAAACGAAAAGAGAGTATGGGACGTTCATGTATCAGAGCTTTTAAATTAATAATATCTGCTTGATAAAGTTATCGGTTTAGACGAATACCCCTAATATAAGTTTAAATATTGGCATGCCATTTAAATTTGAAATGTAAAAAATTACCTTACCTGACACATTTAAACACAGGATTATTGAAATTTCAAATTACGTTTTATCGAAGGTAAAAATTTAAAAGTAGCATCCGGTTCCCACGGATTTTCAAGGAGTTTATAATTATCGTTATCGCTTAGTTTATCGCGACAAAAGTTTAACATTATTAAGCGGAACCTGTTAGAACGTGAATATGTCATTAGGTCGCAGGGAATGTGCAACTTGATTTTCGGGACACAACGGGGTGTGAAATTACNTTCGTCAAATCTTGGTTAGAAAGTTCTTTGAGCGGCGGCAACACTGATTACCAGCATCTTGAAAACAGTGGTGGTCAAAAATTCTTTAAACTTAGAGAAGGGACCATTTTTGGGCCTTAACCAAAGTAGTATTCATACATGGTAGTAAAATTCCAATAGGGTTTTTATCTATCTCATAGGTATATACTGGGAACTGTGCAACTCGGTGACTCAAGCAGGGACCACACGATTTGCATATTTGTACATTTTGGCAGTCGCAGAGTGGTGCTGTCTAGAAATAATGAGTTCAGCTCAATAATAACTTTCCAAACAACACCACACTGTAACTATGAAAATGTAAAAATGTACAAATCGTGTGATCCCTGCTTTACTCTAACATCAGGTGCACTAAGGTCCTCAGCGTCGTAGCGTCTTAATTTTTTCGCTAGTTGATACTCGTCAGGTGAATTTTCGTCTGTTCCTGTAGTTTGTGCGAATTCGGCAGCCGAATGGGCAGAATTTTTCGGTTTTTGTTTTGGTGATTCACGGACATTGAAAATATGGTTTCTGTTCCAATTAGGTAATTTAATTTTATCTCAGAATATGGATCAGTAACACCGCGTTCACGTTGAAACTCTAAATGATATTGAACAAGCAAAATGTTGAAAGAAGCAATTTGAGTTCAATTATTTTTACCCTTTCGAAATCTTCGAAAATCTTAAAATTCAAATAAAAGATATGTGTGTAGTATATATACGGTGACCATTCGTACCGATTTTGGCGGGACAGTACCGATTTTGTGAAACTTGTCCCGCTGAATATTTTTTAAAAGTCGGGACGTATAAGTGTCCCGATTTTTGATATTTGTACAAATTAAATCCCGATTTTCAGTGTTTTCTTTATTAATTTAACAAAAGTCCCTGTACTTAGACCCAAAAACAATTTTTCGTACAAACGTGGCAACACCTTCGTTATCACAAAAAACATAAAATATAGGGGAGACACAAATAGCCAGCATCCATATTTTCTATGATCTTTGGTTATGTTTTACTCTGTCAAACTGGTACTCTCGTTATATTGTAGTCATCATTATTGTAAACAAATTGTAAGGGTTTTATAACTATTTGGTAAGCTTTTTTTTTTAAATGAAACGATTCTATCTTGAATTTTTGGTAAATTTTTTTGGGGAAGACATTGCTCATTTTCTCTGTGCATAAAAATTGGCGAACGCACTTTGTGTGTAAGAAAATGCGCGAACAAAAAATTGCCAAAAATCAACGGTAAGTCCATGCTACTTCGAACTTGCACTTTATTATACTAAAACTTAATGTATTACAAAACTGCAACATCAAAAAAAAATCTAAAAAATCTGATTAAAAAGTTTAAAATTTTGATCATCATTTGTTTAAATTAGACGAATTTTTGTAAATGTTCTACAAAGTGTTGATTGCATGTTTAGTAATATATATTTTCATAAAAAAATTAAAATTTTTTTAAACAAAGAAAAGTTGCCAAAACTTACTAAAATGTCTTTTCCCTATTTGCATTCTTGCCACCATATATTTTGTTTGTACCTATATATTTTTGCGATAATTTTTTGAAGTTGTTTTCTCTTTGTTTTGTTTTAAATAAAATTGTATTGAAAGATGTTATATTTTTTTATTCTAAAAACAAAATCGTATGTTCGGGTTCGATACTTTTCAAATGTCCCAATTTTTGACCATAGAAATCTGGTCACCGTAATATATATGTAGTACTTTCAGGGATTATGTTACGAGAACGCCTGAGATTTTCGCAGCGATGTTCTGAATGTTAAAATGATGTGTTTGTTGGACACACCCTGCAAAAATCGCGACTACTCCATGCATGCGTGTAAAGAGTACTCCCTAAGGACCAAAGAGTACTCCAAAATTAACCACAATTCATATAAAAAATATGGTCCAATTAACATTGCGATGTCCTAGGGCAGGACCATATACTCCATCCCTGCATTACATCAGAGTAGCACAAAACTACTCCAACATATTAACAATGGCATTGTTGTTATATTTTTTCGTTTGTACACGCTTTTGTTCTTCACTTCTCAAATGCTTTTTCGAAATTAATAAAAACCAAGACAAAAATTAAAAATTACATGTTGCCTCTGACGGTATTCGAACCCGAACATGCTGGGAGCTAAGAACTAACAGCGAGCATCTCTACACGTTCAGCTACAGCCAGACATGCAAATGTGCTTTCAAATGCTCAACTTCAATCACGTTTCGTTAAAACACGAGCAGTGATCGGATAACAAACAATAAGCTGGCGCAGAGACACGAGTTGGTCCGCTACAGCATGACAGAGGAACACTTTTGTAAGTACTCCAATTTACCACAAATAGACTACATGGTCCAACGATTTTTGCAGGGCAGCCTTGTATTCATTCACTTTGTTTTGTTCTCTATATGCAGATTTTTGCAAATATTTGAAAATTTAGACACACTTTAATCAGTAGTGCCTTGGTTAACGCAACTAGCCAAATGAAAAGAAAATTTTCTTTAAATTTTCCGCAGGCATTTGGGGGATGTGCTTGGAACCCCCAAAACCTCTACCTGCGTTCGCCCCTGGTTAGGGGGTATACGTTATTACCATATTATAGGTTATTACGATAAAATTTCAGCAGCGGGTTTTAGAGTTATGGAGAGCCAAAACTCGAAGCAATGAGATGAGGAAATTACAATTCTGGGAAGTTTTAAACTGTGCCAAGTCAATTATACTAAGCGAATAGCTCACATTGTGCGCGAATGGCTGCTCCATAATTGGCCAAAACTGATTTATACTTCTCCGCAATCTCTTGGTGATAATTTATGGAACGAGATGGAACGCAGTGTTCTAAAGAAGCCAAAACTTCTCGAAGGGAGCTAAACGAAAGGTTGCAGGAAGAATGGCCAGAAATCTGGCAAGGCTATACCAAAACGTCTAGTTGATGTTATTTAAGCCCCGGGGTGTTGGTATTAAATATTAAGATTTATGCATTAATTTGTAACTTTTTGGCTAAATTATTAAGAAACCCGAATATTTATGTTGTGTGAAATCCTGACTGTTTGGCGGTTTTTGTTTCATTTCGACCTTTAATCATATAATTTTAGCAGGAAATTACCGTACGACATAAACTATAATGTGAAAGAAGTGCAATTTTTCTTGCAGAGATTTAGTACAAAAGGGGATAATAGAAAACCGAATACTAAAGCTACTCACTATGTATGTATTTACGTTAGGGCGGGTCAATTTCTATGGATCGATTTTTTTCGACATCGTTCCTAGCATATCCGGATTCATCATAAAATTCTAAGAAAAAAATTGCTCCAGACCATAGCTCTAAAGTCAATTTCGAGCCTGCCCATTTTTAAAAGAAGATATCTTCTTATATATAAAAATGAATTGCTGTCCGTTAGTCTCGCTAAGACTCGAANTTTTTTTTTTTTTTTTTTTTTTTTTTATAATATCCGGGTGGTTAAAACCAGAAAAAAATAGAGAGTTGCCACCTGTTAAAAAATTTCAGTATAAGTAAATTAATGACATAAATTAGATATCACAATATGGGTGTCAAAAGAAAAAGGTTATGAAGACTTACAGGCGAAAATATTTTTGAGGGGAGTTGCCACCTGTTTCAAAATTTAATTAAATTAAATTGGTAAGATAAATTAAATTTTGCAATATGAGTATCAAATTAAAAAGGTTTAAGAAGGCTTACTACTGAAAATATTTTTGAGTCGGATTGCCACCAATTTCGAAAATATAATTCGATTAAGTTAATAAGAAAAAGTATGTATTATAATATAGGTGTCAAACGAAAAGTATTTGAAACATTATTGATTAAGAAACATTTTCTATAGGCCTGCCACCTACCTGAGCGGTATAAACTAAAAGCCATACTCGCAAATAAATATTATTCAAAGCTTTTGAGGCTCGCATCAATGTGGAATACTCTAACTCCGTCAAGTTAGTGTTTATTGATGGCAAACAAAGTACTATCATGTTTGGCAATGATATCACCCCATCGAACAATGCACTTACAGGCCTATTCTGCGATGGTAACTCGATAAATAAAGTTTCTGGTAATTTTTAAATCCTATTCTCATTCTGCCCACTGGTAAGCAAGTAACAAAATATTACCCCGTGAAGTATGCAACACCAGAATTTATACAAAACTTCATAGCTGAATTGCTAAATAGATTAAGTTGTTACCAAGGTACTTAGAATTGCGGTTACAAGAAGTGGTGTTATATTTTGGTAACACAATTTTCCGGTGTCAATATGTTCGGTAACAAGCAGAATAGGCCTGTTAACCTCGAGATAAAAAGAGAACCAAAGCCGAAGTATTAGCCGAAGCTGTTTATACAAATGTTCTACAATTGAACTAACAAAAAAAAAATGGCCTACGGCTCTTTTATAGAAGCTGTGGACACTGTAGTAAATTTTAAACAAAAAACAAAACCGACTTCAATTCTCATATACAAATTTAAGAGTACCGTTATTTTCTTCATGGCCCTATTATCGGATCTCACTCAATTAGTAGCAGANGCGAGTGAATGAAAAATATATAACAGTAAGAACGGCTCATATATATGTATATGAAAGAATACATACATGCGACGACTCTAGCCATTGTGTGTGACTCCTTTAAAGTATAGTTANCAAAGTTATGCGGTAACATACATAAAAAAATATTCCGACGAATTGATAAAATATGCAGATTAATATTTAATAAAGTGTTACGGATGTTTTTTTTTTTTAATACAAACCTGTGCTTGGGAGTTTATTGATACGAAAAATTAATTTCTGATATCTATTTTTTATTTAAAGAACCACAAGATTGCACTACAAAGCAAATTAGATAGATTACATATTTTTTACTATTGTAACAGGAGAAGTTACTGTATGTATTTTTTTATATATACAGTGTCGAACAAAAGTTTAGGCATAGTGAATTTTCGCATTACATATATGCAAAGCTTTTAATTTATTTCCGATAATCTGTATATATAAAAATGGTGTGAAAAATGTATAGTAATTCATCAATTGAGAACGGTTGGGCCGATTTGGCTAATTTTTTTTCAGTTCTTCGTAATTACCAGGAGAAGGTTTTTGCGAAAGAAAATTTTGGGAAAATCCTCCGGTGGACCAGGGACCGATCTATTCGAAAAAATCGTATTTATGGTCTTATTTGCTTAAAATTTGGTACATAGGTAGGTTTTTGCCTATGTTAGCATATAGGATCCTTTTTTCCGGGAAGTGGACCAGGGAGTGATCTATTCGAAAGAATCGTATTTATGGTCCGATTTGCTTAAAATTTGGTACCTAGGTAGCTTTTTGCCTAGATTAGCACATAGGATGCTTTTTTTCCGGGAAGTGGACCATCCGATTTGCTTAAAATTTGGCGCGTAGGTAGGTTTTTGCCGGGTTAGCATATAGGATATTTTTTCCCGGAAGTGGACCAGGGACCGATCTATTCGAAAAAATCGTAGTTATAGTCCGATTTACTTAAAATTTGGTACGTACTTAGCCTTTTGCCTAGATTAGCATATAAGATTCTTTTTTTCAGGGTAGTTTCACTGCTTCTTCTTATCCGCCATGTTAGCTATTTGACAGAAAACGTGTTTCGTATTTTTTGTTGTACCAACTTTTTCAAAAAAAAGTCCAGCTTTTGACGTTGGAAAAATAACACAAAGGAAAGCCAAACATTTAAGTAGAGAATTTGTCTAATATTTTACTATTTAAATAGTAGCTTGAAATATGTACATGAAGATTTATGGAGGTGCGCACACTACACCAACTTAATCGCTCCGACCAATTAGTTGTGGTGCAATAGAAAGACTAGCAAGCCCAACTAAATCGGCGTCCGATAAAATCCGTGGTGTGCGATGGATCTAAAGCATTTTAAACAAGAAATATTGCAGTCACATTTTCGTTTTTAGGATTTTTATGAATGTGATTAGCAGTGGCAAGAATGTTTGTATTAAATACGTATATCTATATATATAAAAATGGTGTGAAAGATGTATAGTAATTCATCAATTGAGAACGGTTGGGCCGATTTGGCTAACAAAATTTTTTTTAGTTGTTCGTAATTGCCAGGAGAAGGTTTTTACTAAAGAAAATTTTGGGAAAACTCTCCGGGAAAGTCGGAAAATTGAAAAAATCGAAAATTGGTTTTTTTGTATGGAATTTTGTGTGGAATTCTTTCGTGATGACATTCGAATGGAAAAATAGAAAATTCCAAGTGGAAAGCTCGGAAAAATCCGGAAGAAGGCGAAAAATTTTAATATTTTTCGACGAAAGCGTGGAAAATTTCAGATAATTGTGAAATTCATTGGGAGCATGAATCAATTGGGAACAATTTTCTCCTATGTTTCATAACCAATTCGAATGGGTGCTGCTTTTTTGGAAAGGTGTTAAGAGTTTAAATTTTTCCGATAGGTGGCGGAGGGGTCGAGCTACGTTAAAAAAATGTATTTGGTACGTTGGTAGCCTNGTGGCTTTAGGCCTGGAAAATCCACCATAGATCAGGTATTCACAATACGCCAAATCTTGGAAAAGACCCGCGAGAATAGGATCGACACACACCATCTATTTGTCGATTTCAAAGCCGCTTTCGACAGCACGAAGAGAAGTTGCCTTTATGCCGCGATGTCTGAATTTGGTATCCCCGCGAAACTAATACGGCTGTGTAAAATGACGTTGAGCAATACCACCAGCTCCGTCAGAATAGGGAAGGACCTCTCCGAGCCGTTTGATACCAAACGAGGTTTCAAACAAGGGGACTCCCTTTCGTTTGATTTCTTTTATCTTATGTTGGAGAAGATAATAAGAGCCGCAGAACTGAACCGCTCAGGCACAATACTTTATAAGAGCGTACAATTGCTGGCGTATGCCGACGACATCGATATTATCGGTAAAAACAAGGGCTACGTCTGTTCTGCCTTCTCGGGATTGGATAGAGAAGCAAAGCGAATGGGTCTGGTGGTGAACGAGGACAAAACGAAGTATCTCCTGTCAGCACACAAACAGTCAGAGCATACGCGTCTTGGCACCCACGTCACTGTTGACAGTTACAAGTTTGAAAAAGTAGACGACTTCGTTTATTTAGGAACCAGCATTAACACCAATAACAATGTCAGCCTTGAAATACAACGGAGAATAACTCTTGCCAATAAGTGCTACTTTGGGCAGAGTAGGCAATTGAGAAGTAAAGTCCTCTCTCGTCGTACAAAGATCACACTCTATAAGTCACTCATCATGCCTGTGCTGGTGTATGGCGCGGAGGCATGGACAATGAAAGCATCTGATGAGGCGGCTCTTGGAGTTTTCGAGAGAAAGATTCTGCGAAAAATTTTCGGGCCTTTACGCGTTGGTGATGGCGAATATCGCATACGATTTAACGATATAGACATAGTGCAGCGAATTAAAATCCAGCGGCTCCGCTGCCTTGGCCATGTCGTTCGAATGGACAGAAACGCCCCTGCTCTGAAAATATTCAACGCGGGCCGCGATGCTGGTAACAGAGGAAGAGGAAAGCCTCCTTTGCGTTGGAAAGACCAGGTGGAGAAGGACTTGGCTTCACTTGGCATTTCCAATTGGCGTCAGTTAGCACAGAAGAGAAATGACTGGCGCGCTGTTTTGGACCCGGCCAAAATCGCTTAGGCGGTTACAGCGCCAATAAAGAAGAAGAAGAAGATATTAACTTATTATTTATTAAAGACTAGAAGATGACCCGGCGAATTTCATATCATCTGCAATTTATTTGAATTTCACTTTGATCAATTATAACAAATCTTCAAAATGCAATTCAATGAGATCACTAATACTGCCTGCTGTTATAGCTGATAAAAGATTCCACAACTATGAGATGTGCCACGCCCCCTTCTACAAACTCATTTATATACATAAATATAGTAGAGAATTTGCTTTGAAGCGCCATCTTGCGGTTTTTTTTTAAATAAAAAGTAGATATCAATGAATTTTTCATATCACATTACTCTGGAGCACAAGTTTTTATTAAAAAAAAAATCGTAACACTTTAGTAGATATTAATCTGATTATTGACTTAGTATTAATTAAAGATATTTTCTTTTAAAATTGCGCAGGCTCGAAATTGATTTTAGAGCTATGGTATAAAGGACTTTTTTTCTTAGAATTCTGTGTAGAATCCGAATCTGCTAGGAACGATGTCGAAAAAAAATGTACCCGCCCTAATTTACGTATTTTTGAAGTTCTTGATTGAATATTAACTTCTTACCTAATAGCAAATTGAGATGCCAAATCGTCCAACGCCGAGTTCAGATTCTGCTGCAATTCCTTCAGAATATTCGCGGCGTCTTCCTCTAATTTATCACCTCCCATTGATTCAAACATTTTCTCCAATTGCACTCTCAGTTGTTGTATATTGTTCATAAGTATGCACGCCTATTGAGATTAGTGAAAGGAATATGGTGAAATTTATCTAAACATTACACTCGATGCAAGCTGCCAGTATACTACATACAATTCTCTCATCTTTCATGTGCTCCGGAAATTCCCTCTTGACGATATCCGCGTATGCGATCAGAACTTTTACGATTGTTTTGGCAAAACGTCTCATGTAACGCTTCCAGATTTCTGGATCCGGACACTCGAGTTTGCTAACAACATCGAAACACTGCGTCAATTGCGTAAATACATCAACAACGGAGTTTGAAAATAAGGCATGTTCACTGCTCTTTTGGAACTGTGGATAAAATGTTATGCGTCGATATAAAGGCATACATGCTAAGATCTTGCTTATACTAACCCCATCCTTCTTATCACGGTTGAATGCGCCATGTAGATATTCTAAAGATACATCGTCATTCTCGTTTAACCATTGCATGACGAATGGCTCAAACCAGGCGGGATATTCGGGAACAGCTCCCTTATACGGAGGCACCTCCTTTACATAATTACTGTAAAGCCATTTCACGCGAAAATGCAGATTCATATAAGCCGAAGATTTGCAAAGACGATGCTGCTCATGCTCTTCTAACGCGTACTTCATATCGACCGCGAATAGACTCCACATCGTCGCAGCTGACAGCTAATGAGCAAACGATTAGTACGTTTAATAGTCTGGTAGAGCAATCATTTCAAGTGTAATTGTTAACAAGCCCGACCTTAAAGTTAACTCATACATAAATTTTACTACATCTACGCCTAATCGTTGAAAAAGAATGTAATAAATTGATTGCACAGGAAATATTGTGTGTTTGGGCCAGAGGCTCGATTCTTCGGAAAGACATATAATGCTTTTGGGAGTATAATTTACTTAACATCGGATCTCAGAACTTAAGCTTTAATACATTTTATATTTAGTTTTATAACTAGATTTATTTTACTATAATTTGCGTACCTGCCCGATATTCAATTCCTGTGGGAATTGATTCAAAACAGTGCCATAGCTATTTTTATCCTCGTCGATGACAGACACGATCAACGCGATCAACTTATGCCAAAAATCAACATTATCCAATTTTGGACCGTGGTCGTCAGAGTCACGTTTTGCTTCGTTTGGATCCACCTTTATGCGACACAGAATTTTGGCAATTTAACACAATAGCTTGCGATCGAAAACAACATTACCTGAAATTCCCTATTATACAGTTCATAACAATTCTCGAAGAGGAATTGATAGGTGGATCTAAGGCAAGCTTTTACGCAATCTTTGACCACTGTACTCGCTCGTGGCGGACTAGATAGTTCTTGGACCTGCAGCACAGAATGTAGAAGGTATTTTTTGTATGTTAATGGACCGCCCAAAAATATGCGGTTACCTTCATGCGAAAAAATGTGATACTGGTCAGTAAATCCACCGTTGACTTAAGATCCATTAGTTTCTCCTGACTAGACGCCGGGAAATTATTACGATACATGGAGAGGTCGATGCGAAGCGAATTGTGTAATTGGTCCAATAATTTCACAAATTTCTCTTTCTATGAAAAGAGTAAAGAAATTAGTTTACTACAGTCATAAACTAATGGGTGTATCTACTATCTATAGGTTTCGCCTGGAGATATCCAAACTTACTCCAAAATTACTTGCAGCAAAACGATCACTCGCGGATACGGCCGATGACGCTGTCGTGTGCGCGTAGTAGGCATTAATATTTGCTAGTAATGTGCTCATCACGGCAGGAACTCCAGGGCATAAATACTTAGTGGATAGACAGTGGAAGTGGGTCATGGCCTGGTAGATGTTTTCAATTCCATAGCGCATCGCGAATTCGTCAGCGATCTCCTCCGGAATTTCATCAAAATATAGTTTCCAAGCATCGTCACCTTTTTGTTGAGGCAGTTTAACCTAGAGCACAGCAAAAGGTGTAGTGAGCTCGTAGGTCATAATTTTTTCATTAAAATAAATTATGAATTGTTCCCACAGGCCGGTGAGAGAGACACAAAAGTATAGGAATCAGTGTGCAAACCTCTACCACATATGTGGTAGATCTACCACATATTTGGTTAGAAAATTTGTGTAAAATTTTCACATAACTCTTAACTTGCAATTCAATTATAATTAAAAAATATAAAAATTAATCAATACCTTTTTGAAAATGTATATGTATCATGAATTTGGCTTTAAATATATCTGTGCTTAAACTCTTTAAGATTCCAAAAATCCGCTTAATTCTATTTGCTAAAGTATTATGCAATGGAAAAGAGTTATGTATGTATTTGTTCCGCTTTATAGTTTAATTATACACACGCAAAAATAAAAGTTTATTAAAGGATCGTACATTTTGTCAACTTAATAAAATTAGTTGCTAGTAGGAGCTGTAGACATTTTAAGTCGGGCTAAACACGCCCAAATACTTAATTCTTAATTACAAACTTTGTGTATACACTAGGGTGGTCCAAAATGCATGTGAAAAAGTAAAGTCGGAATTCGATCGAAAAATTTTGACTTCCAACAATTCTATACCATTTCTAGGAAAAAAGTAATTTTTCCCATATAAAAATACATGGCAAACTTTGAGCGCTGTGAGCGACCTCTAAATATTTATTGATTTCAAAATAAAAAATAGGAGTATACTTTTTTTTCGATATAGAACAATCCTAGGGGGTGAGAGCATTACAATTCCGACTTTACTGTTTTTGGACCACCCTATTATACACCCATTAAAAATATAAATTAGAAAATCTACCGCATCTTGCTCAAATCTACCACATTTTTTTGCTGATTCTACCACACTAAAATAAAAAGGGGTTTGCACACTGATAGGAATGCAAACAAATTGTGTTCGGAATTGTTTAACTTTTATTCCCTGAAAGAGATCTTGAAGGTCATAGTAAATTTAGAGCCTAATATGACGATATAATATAGTAGTTGCCTTAATTCACAAAGGCCAAAACCAACAATTTTTTTATTTTACAGAAGAAGCAAAAAACATTATAAAAAGAGCATAAAAAGGTAGGGCTTTTTAAAAAATGGCATGTAGTTCCGTTGTTCGTGTATGTATTGTTCTTGGATGTATTTTAATACATCCTTCCAAAATCTGTGAAAAACACAGTTTCGAAAAAAGTTTTGGTAATGGCCTTTGTGAATTAAGCGAACGATATTTATGTATATGTGGAGTGCAATGGGGTATAGTCGTTGTGCTGGGTATGCAGTTACAGTTGCACGGTTATACTTAATCCCGACTCTTGCGTCCTCCTTCGCGCACTCTAGGCAACGTGGGCAACCCATGCCATCCATCCATAGTTTCTGCTTGTAAATGTTTCATGAACCACAGCCGCTTAAATGTATTCATAATTAAAAAAAAAGTTCCATCTGTAGCGACTTCTTCGGTTCAGTGATCATTGAAGTGCCCGGCCTAGGGACGGGTATTTGAGGGTTGAAGTTCGATTTTTCCGAATATTGAACATTGCCCAACCATTAGATTATTCGATTCGAAATTTGGTGGTGCAAATTCGATTGAATTCGGATCTTTTCGAATTTTCAACATTTTTTACTGAAAATTTAAAAGTTTGTTGGTAAGAATCATGATACAAATATTTAAAGGTAGTTCCACTTCTTATTTTTCATTACTCCCATTTACGTCAACTGTGATTGGGACGTTTTCTTTCAAATTGAAGCTACTATATTCTTTGAAAAAAAAGTGTTTTTTTACTTCAGAAATAAAAATTTCAAGAATTGTTTAAAAAAATATGTTTTGGGTATCATTTTATAACGAGCTTTTACAGCCAATTTCACGAAAGCAATTTAAGTGAAAAATGATTTTAATTTTTTGAATTTTATATGGAAATTGAAAGAAAAAAATCATTTTCCATTTAAATTTAAAAAAAAAATATATATATATATATATATATAAAACGGAAGGCAAGTAAAATACTCGTTTTTCATTGTGTAATGCACATAGAGAATCTACTTGTTGAGGAGAAGCTCGACCAAAGACTAACATACATATGGGCATTTCCTGGGTTACGGACGCGACATTCGCACGCGTAACTAAGCTTAAAATAGGAAGGAAACTGAAAGATCGTATGTATATCACAAATGTTACAAGGCACTGGGAAGGTGCTATATACAACAAAAATTTTTGGAAGTATAAACAGCTAAGTGCAAGGATACAAGCAAATAAAAAAGGTTTTGACGCGATAAAAATTGAAGTTTTTTGGGATATGCCCATATGTGGAAGCGCCAATATTACATATTATTCCTAAGGAAAATGTGGTGCCACACATAGTGATGCCAAATTTAATCAGTAAAAAGAAAGTTGCAGAGGTGCTTTTTAAAAAAGGTGCAAAGACGAAACTCGATTTTTTTTCTAGAAAAATTCGATGTTATCTGAATTTTAGCCCCAAAATTCGATTAAAATTCGAATATCGAAGCTTCGAATATCGAATTTCCCCATCCCTAGTCCGGCCGCCGTTTTTGAGCTTGTTTAGTAGCCGAGTTTTTCGAAGTGCATACTTCCACTTGATAGGGCCCTATTTAAATCACTGACTCGGGAAACGACCATAAATTATAGAAACAGTTTTTTCTAATAGCGGTCGCTCCTCAGCAGGAAATAGCCAAAATCCAATGTATTTACTTCTGCCAAGAAAAAGCTTCTCATGGAAAACCATCTGACGTTCGGAGGTGGCGTAAAATTGTATGTACATATGTATGTATGCCGCTTCATTTTGGTTGCAACATCAAGACGCACAACCACAAATTGGAGAATAAAGTTTGGCCAAACATGAAAGGCAAATGGAAGCGGCAAATTTTGTTTGTACATAAGTGTGTGAACAGAAATAGACAAAGTGTCAAACTGAAAATCAACTTTTATCCATGTTTAACATTTTCGTCGAATAGTGATTGACGGGTAGTGTTTTAAAGTCGAATTTGTAAAACGAAGAAAAGCTGTGAATTGAACAAGCAATTTTCCCTCTAACAACAACTGAAAGTTAGAGAACATTGCTAGTTCTAGATCTCGAAAGCAAATAAGATAGTTGGCTTCCATCAAGGTGTATTAAAAAATATATGGTGAACAACTCAGTGCAGCTCTCTTTAAAAGAATATTATTTAAAAAAATATAAACAAACGAACGTTTTTTTTGAAATTAACAGTATATGTATCACATTTTTTGTGAGACCAATATCAAATTCATTCACACTTTGTTAAATACGTTTTGCTTCCATGAAATACATAGAAATTCCTCTCTTTATGGGACAACTGTAGCATAAAGCAAGAGAATCACCTGATTTCTCGTTCTCGGATCTAATTGTGATTTTTCGCTTTCGTCAACTGCCTTGACTTTACTCTCTTATTGAGAGATGAAATTTTTTAAGAGCCGGACCCAATTGGTTTACAATAGACTATTCGGTTTTCGTAAAAAAGTACATCGATCTGCTATGAACAAAAATGAAGTGCGTACTCGCCAACTCAAGATTCCAAAAGAAGCGAAGTTGCTGTATTATTCGATAACAGTAGTTAAAGAGTTTTTGGATACTCACCATTCCTCCATTTTCTTCGCATAAATAGTGAAAAAGATTTTCATGCAGGCATGTGTACTGTACATGGTAGGGTGCGACTTTCTCCTCGCCCTTTATTTCGACCGAGATATGCAGGCGTATAGCTCCAGATACCGCTGATTTGTCCGTACGCTTCTCCAAATTGTACCAAACGTCCATTTCGCCCGACAGTGTGCGTACTTCAATTATGGTTTGACCCAAAAAGTCGTCCGATTCGCGAGTTAGCTTCTGACGCAATTTCGATTTCAAGTCGTTGTCTTCATCCCAAACGCGAACCTTTATCCGGTCCGAAGAATTGTGACATTCGCTAAAAGTTGTTGATCGTTTGTTTCGGAATGGGTTTGTTGGGATGGTATTTGTTCGTTTAAAGTTAAGATGAGTTTGGCGTTGCCGACAATGCATTCAGTGGCGCAATGGATATAGTTTGGTGAAAGTGTGTGTGTTAGAGATTTAACGAAGCATTGAAATGAATGCATGTAGAAGGCGTTCAAATTGGTTTCAATATTTGATCTTATTTAAATAGACGTGGATATACACACACAAACATACATATGTATAATTAAATTTAATTATATTTATATATTTAGTAAAATATTGAAGCTTTAAACACAAAATTTTCTGCAGAAAATATACATACACAAACTTTCTGTATCATATATAACAACAACAAAGTGACGTAGGCGGCGACTTTTCCAAACAAGCGGAAATCGTTACGATTTAAGGTGAAGTTAAATGATTTAAGTAGTATATTATAATTTATTGAACTTTGTTTGCTTTGGCGGCCGCCATAGCCATGCGTACTTTCACCCGGAGGGCTTTGTTTCGATTTCTGGTTCGAGCAACATTGAAAACAAGTTTTTGTTTATAATAGTGGCCGCCGCTTGGCAGACAATGGCAAACTTCCTCAAAAAAAATTCTCATGGAAGTCATTTGCCGTTCGGAGTCGGCTTACAACTGTAGGTCCCAACATCAAGACGCACAACACAAAGAGCAAAAACCTCAGCCATGAATTTAACGAAAATGTGAGAGCTAATTTTTTTTTTTTTGAGTAAATTATAAAAATAGAAATAATAATAAATATAGCTCTTCCAAACTTTATAAAGATTTTGACCATGGCAGATACTCGCTGCCACTGAAATCACATTGTATGTCGCGAAATATGTACACTCAGAAAAAACATTCTTTGATGCTAGGAAAAGGTATATTATTCTAAGGCAATATTACCTTGAAATGGCTCCAAAGACATGGCTGCCTTAATATGAGTAAACGGTTTGACTTAGTTTAAGGAAAAACAATTCCTTGGTTTTCAGTACTTTCTTCTTAGGAAAAATTAACTTGCCGTGAAAGGAATAAATATGCCATTTTGCTCGTGGCGCTCAAACTGTCGCAATGGCCGACGGAGCAAAGCTCTGTAGAGCTAGTCGAGAGATGCAAGGTTCGAGTCCCAGAGCAGGAATTTGTTTTTAAATATGTCATTTATTTTTTTAAATTGCATTTGTTATTTTTCTCATTTATTTATTATGGTATTTGAGTATTTAGGTTTTTCCATATGTGAAATTATTTTTGCAATTTGTAATTTATATTTAATTGAAATTGAAATAATGACTTACCTTAATCCAACCGCCTCCAACCGGACTTGAACCTTCGATCTCAGAACCAGAAACAGTAGTCTTCACGCGACGCCACAACCGACATTTGCCAGGAAAGAAATTAACTTCGACTTAACAGCACTGACAAAATTATTACTTATATTGAGTAAATTTACTTCCTCAAATTATTGATGCACTATTTTTAGCATGAACCTGACTTAACCCTTAATTAGGCGCATAAAGAAAATCACACAATTAGGCGCATGGGGTCCCCAGTGACCCCAATAAAAGTGTTGAAAAAAGAGTTTTCGAAATAAAAAAACGAAGAGTGTATTATCAAAAATATTAAAGTATAAGCTGACCAACCGTCCTCCTTTGAGGAGGATTGTCCTCCTCAAAAATATTGTCCTTCTCTGTCCTCCTTTTGACCAAAAATGCCCTCCTTGTCCTCCTTTTCAAGTTTTATAGCAGTGATAAACTTTTCCAAAAATTTCGTTCAGAATATTATTATTTCATAATCGAACATAATCATTGTATTCAAAAGGAGATTACATTGTTCAAAATTCAGTTAAATGATGTAAACTTTTGATTCAACTAACCGCCTGTGAAAGTTGAACAGTGCAAACGCATTTTAGCCTTAATCAATAATATTTAATACGGCTTTCCCAATGCACGCCAATTACGTAGTTTGTTCTCTCATTCGTAATCCGCACTCCTATTACCCTTGGAATTACGTAATTCGCCACACTAAATTTAGAGAGCGAATTACCTCATTTGTGGGTAATTCAAGTCCAATTACCATGCGAAATCCGGGAAATTTGCCACTTATTCTTATTACTGTAAACGAGTAATGCTTGTATATATATATTATATATATATTAGGGTGATCCAAAATAACTAAGCTGACAAATTTATAGCCTTAAAATTACCTATTTACTAAGAAGGAAATTCTCCCATTTGAAAACATTTTTATTTCAATTTTAAAAGTTGTCGGTCGGCATTTGAAATTTTCTATGTAAAAACTTGTTTTCATTAAAAATGTTATAACTTTTGAACCGTTAAGAAAAGTTATAAAAAAGGGATAAAGGTGTTTCTAGGCATATTCTTGTAGAGTATTAAATTCTCTAAAAAATTACCCTGAACTTGGCTGTCTTAGAGACGATTAAAAGTATTAAATATGTTGCTGAACGAGGTATAGCGTTGATACAAAATTATAATCAAACTTTGGCGAAAGACGAAGAACGAAAGCAATTTCTTTTCTTTATGTATACAATTACTATTAAATAATTTAAAAAGTAATTTTTAAGCAAAAAACACAATCGACTTCAATTCTTATATAAAAATTTAGGACTACCGTTAATTTTTTCATGATCCAATGATCAGATCTAAACCAAATTAGTATGGGACCACATGTGAGACACGCAACATGCAACGCAATGTACTATTAACTTGTTTGACTTATGCTTAGAGGAACTTTGAATTATTAATTTATGTGTTAAAATAAATATAAAAAATGTTTTGTGTTTTCAATGTGGAGAATTTTTCCTCGTGGAATGTTAAAAAATTCTGGTTACCTTATCTATTATTATTATTATTAAAAACATATTTTCGACTTCAAACTTGTTACGTTAGTGGTCGCGTGGGTTCAGCACTCAAACGAGTAGCGATGATGTTCTAGCCGTGACTAAATAAATAAAACGAAATGTGCATTGTCATAAACAGGGAACGGATTTTATGGAAATTGCCTTTTTTCTGCTAAAGAGATAGAGTATATTCGATTAAGAATGTCCACGATTTAGCTTTCCCTGATTCCATATATACACATTTGATGTTGCCTTTTTTAATATATTTGCCTTTTTTAAGATATTTGCCTTTTCTACCTTTAAAAAAGCGATTATAGCATTCACATTTTTTTTTAAAGAATACAAAATATACACATGCCCATGCGGCTTATAGAAGCGCAGAGACCTCTTGCCAAATTGGTGTTGGAAAAATTCAAAGCCGTTTTCTCAGCTAACGTAGGCTTGGAGACAAGGGGTGTGGATAAAATTGCAAAGGGCGAGGAAAACGCCCTTATTCCTGATAATATGAGCGTTTCAAACGTTCCATATTTAAATTGTGCTCCACTTGTATCAACTTGCGTCGAGCGCACATTTAGTACATTCAAAGCTTTTCTTCGCGAAAATCGAATGAAAATGCTGCCAGAAAACTTCAAAATGCATCTTGTGGTTCAATGTTACTACAACTATACAGATTAAAGTTTTATGAGTTAGAAACTCGAAAGGATAAAATAGTCAAAGATTCAAAGTACAAATTTTTCATATAATAAAACTAGTTCATAGTTTTTCTCTTTTTTACTTGTTATACACACATTTCTAAAATAAATGTATTTTTTGATTGTTCTTCGTATTTTCTGTCTTTTTTTAGTGCCTTATTTTGCTTTTTTTGCAATACCTGGTGCCTTTTTCGCTATTTTGTTTTGACTTTTTTGCCTTTTTTGCAATACCTAGAGCCTTTCCTGCCTTTTTCGCTATTTTATTTTGCCTTTTCCAGCCTATTTCGTTGTTTTATTTTGCCTTTTTTATAGGTTTTTAGGTCCTAAAAATCCGTTCCCTGGTCATAAATATTAAAGCTCTTTATTATAGTTAACTTTAAGAAAGAAAAACATAACTTTGACTTCAAACGTAGATACTTACCTCCAGGACATAAAAGAGTAGCGACACATGTGTACACGCCGATGTTCTGGAAGTGACTTATTTACGTACCCCGCGGGGAGTTAGGAAGCTAGAAAGAGCGCGAGCACGCTCCAATTTTTTTTTTTCAACTTGAAATGGCCTTGACCCCATGCGCCTAATTAAGGGTTAAGGAAAAACTTCTCAAATTGAGTAAATTTTTCGTAATATTAAGGAAAAAACTGTAACTCAAAAATAAGGAAACAGGTTTCTTCTTTTGAGGAAACGCTTTTTTCTGAGTGTACTCGTATTTTACAGAAAGAATCTGTCCGGCCGTTAGCCATAGGCCACAAGTGGGATTGCAGC
Organism: Rhagoletis zephyria; assembly: GCF_001687245.7. Classification (NCBI taxonomy): domain Eukaryota; kingdom Metazoa; phylum Arthropoda; class Insecta; order Diptera; family Tephritidae; genus Rhagoletis; species Rhagoletis zephyria. The sequence continues at coordinate 61,338 of NW_016157593.1, read as the reverse complement.
TGCCTGTTTAGCATCTTGTGCAGAGATCAGTCAGAATCCAACGTGCGCTGAGAACCGGAACGATAAACTGTTTGGAGCCGAAATGGCCTTTATTCATATATCCATATAAGGGCTATCAGACAGTACTGAAGTTGTTAAAAAATTAATAAAAAGAAAGAAACATATTTTCCCCAAGTAAATATATTGCCCCCTAAAAAAAATTCGTTTTTCCCCCAAGTAAATACATATATTTTCACTAAAAGAAATTGTATGAAACCAATAAATGCGCTCGTTATTTTGCGAGTCAACCTAAATAGCTAAATAGTTTCAGGGGAAACTTAACATTTTAACTTAACATTAAAAGTAGTAAAGCGAAAAGCAAATTTAGCAGCGAGTCACTTTATTGTTGTCACATATGTAAGTACGCACATATAGGAAATTACAGAATATATATGTAATAGTGTGACAATCATTTTAAACATTTATAATATTTATATAGATAAGTATGTATAAACAGGTAAATTTGCAGCTGCATTTGCAAAAAAAGTATCCGGTGTTGAAGAAATTTTTAAAAGAGATTGCTGAAAATTTAAAAACATACAAGTAGTTACATTCGTTCAAGCACTATTGTATTTTTACTTAATTTTTGATATCCCAAAGTTTTTTAGCACTTAAAATAAAAACAAGCGTATAATGTTTTGTGCACTTAAGCTTCAAAATAAAATAACAGACCAAACCTTGTGCAAAAAATATTCAAAATAATAATGAAATAAGTTAGTTTGTCCTTTTAGAAAAGTTATGTACGGTTACACAGTGAGCAGTGAGATAGGGGCGGCCGTACATTGGTATTCACGCTCCTACCATAGATTCAATATTGCATGAACAGTTGGCCGTTAGATAACTATGTGCGCGATGGATACCATATTACTAATAACGGGTCAAGGGGCTAAAGTGACATTAGAGAAGCGTAGAACAATTCATTCTGAGTGGTACAACCATTTGTTTGGTAAGAGCCTTGCAGGAATGGATGAAAACGGAAAACGACAAATGATCTTTCATTAAGACAATGTGAGCTCTCATACATCTAGTAAAATAAATGTACTCAAAACATAGAATTGATGGGTCATCTGGTGTACAGTCTGGATTTGGCACCTAATGGTGTTCTTTTTGTTCCAATGAATCAAGAGTAAACTTCGCGGATAACGATTTCCATCGCCAGAAGAAGCTGTAAACGCGTCCAAAAACCATGTTTCTAAGGTGCCGACTTCAGGCGGAAAAATGATTGGTTTGAACGTTTGAACGTATGCAAAATTGTGTAAATCATGCTGGAGAGTTTCTTGACAACCAAAATAAGACCATTTTACCGACAAAATTTTTTCTACTTTCTACTTTCGGAAATATGTCTTCCTTAATATCCCGCTGGAATACAAAAATTCAATGTCAAATCTTAATCTTAAATATGAGATTTATTGGCATCTTTTGAACAGCCCTTCTTACTTTCTCCTATAGAGTTTCAAATTTTACACATCATTTGCTTAAACCAATCCATTTTTATTTATTTTTTTCAATTATCTCGGGAGTGGTAACCTCTATCGAACTTCTTTCCTTCATTTTTCTTGTCATAAAATTCTCGATAAAAAAGTCTTCAGTTTTTTGTGATCACATAGAAATCATGTCTACTTCATATGTTCCAAGTAATTTCGGTTGCGCTGTATTATCTATCGCATTTATAGAAAAAACTACATAGATATTTTTAATGGGGAATTTTATGATACGGAAAATGAAGAAATATAGTTATTGTTTAAACAAATGATGCTCTGCATATTTTTGAATTATATTTAAGCAATTCCATGTTTACTGATAAAAAAAAAAAACGATAAAACAAAGTTCAATGGTCCGATGCAGTTCCTCAATCCACTAATTTTTAGTCACGCCTGGACTATCAATATTTATTTCGAAATTGTGGTTTACCCTACTTTCAGTAAATTTTAGAATTTTTGAAATATTGTGATGTATTGTGTGTGTATTTGTTATTACTTTCGCTTGACGGAGTTATACAGAAAATGGCATCATCAGACGAAATCCTAACTGTCAAGCTAGTCACAATCTGTCAAAGCGCAGTCGAGAAGAAAATGCGGATAAGAAAAACGATACATAAATATATGTTTTTTAAATGAAAAAGGTTCGCTCAATCAAAGTTTTACACACGATCTTATCTGGCTAATTTTAAGTTAGTAACCAAAATACAACTTATGGTAAAATGTCTCGCCGAAACCGATTTTGGCGTTCGGCAATAATATATTAGATATACATACATACATAGGTTTATATCCGAAGACGAATCGCGAAAAGAGCCACAAACAGTCGCTGTCAAGGCGAATTTATACAAGGTGGTGTTACTGGCGAATTTAGATTTTCGCCGCGGTACTTCCTAATGTCAAAATGATGTGTTTGTTGTAATATAAATTCGCCCTCTAGACATCTGATAACCCAGGATAATATTTAAGTTCTTAAAAGACATTACTCTACTCTAAGCTTCGTGCAGTGGGCCATGAGAAAACCGTCATCTTTAAGGTATAGTCCAACCTTTCACAATATCTGGTTTTAGTCTTAATCTGAAACGCAATAATCATTGAAAATTGGCGCCGTTTATGGTGAAAAGCGTTTAATATCACACTTTCAAACTAAAGCTTTCTTAACCCTAGACGCCTAATCTATTTGGGAGTAACATAAAGCCTTAACATACGCCGTAGAGGCTTATGTACTTAAAATATAACCTGTGAGCTAAAATATACTTAGTCCTGTCTTATGTTTTTTAAAGAATATTGAAGTTGTGAGTTTGACTAATAAATGTATGAAATATGTATTTTAAAAAGTAAAAAGAGCAAAAATGTTCTAAGCAAGGAGAATGTAAAAAGAGCAGCCCTTTGCTAAGCAAAGAGCAGCATTTGGCTCAAAGAGCCACGTTTGCCCACCGTTGGTATATAGATTTTTAATTAGATAATTGGTTAGTAAATTTTACTGCAGTAGGAGCTTGCACAATTCAGAAAATCTCTTCCCGTATATACAATGTAAATAATAATGCTGAATATGTTGCATGTGTTCCTTTTGTTGACATGCATAAATTTGATGCATGATTTGAATTGAATTTATTCGGCAATGTCTTCATATATCACTTTCAAACATGTATACATAATCGACATAATATAAACTGGCAATTGCATGATGTGTTACCAGTGTTGCCGTTTTAGCCCTTTGGTGGCTAAATTTGGCTACCAAATTCTTTTTTTGGCCACAAAAATTTGAAATTGCCCCTAGCCCTTTTTTTAGCCCTTTTCAAAATTTATTCATCATTGACATTCAAATTTTTTTTATGATTTTCATGAATTTAACTCTTCGCTCATAAAGCGAACGCCTTTCCTTTAAGGAAAGTAAACATATTTCTATGTATGTTCCTTACGTTTCTGGTCCGTTATCTTATCCGTTAACGATTTAACTATACTTTAAAATAGGTAAGTTGGTGGCCCTTAATATGCTTTATGTGTTACACAAAGGTTTTTTTGTTGAATAAAATAGTAATTCTTTTCAGAGTTCATTGTCTTTCTATACCAGTAATTATAGAAAATGTTTGCGTGTATACTTACATATTTATAACTACTAGCAGTACCCCGGTGTGCTTCTCTACACCAAATATTGAAAAACGAATGAAAAGTCCTGGAATTTTTCTATATGAAAATTTATCATTTGTTTTATTTCAAAATTTTTGATTCTTTATTTTAAATCTTAATCCAACAGATTTGGATATACAACATTTTTTGTTTTTCCATCTTGGGTATGAATAAATAAACAATTTGGAATGCCAACTCTTGAACAGGCCACGTATAGCTACCAATTCCAGTAATCTACCACAAATATTTCAAGAGATATACCAGATGAAAATTTTTGTTAGTATGAGTGGTGCCATGCCCCCTTTTCCGAATTCGGGGAAACTTAACACAAACCATCTGCATAATAGCCCGACTATGCCGTATAAATTTGGTTGAAATCTTGCACTTATTCTTTATATATAAGATGTGAGGTGCCACGCCCTCTTTTCCAATACTGCCCATTTTTGTCCATGAGTATGGAATTATTTGTTATACCTCTATACCAACTTCCAGTACTCTACCACAAATATTTCAAGAGATATACAACAAAAAAATTTTAGTTAGTATGGAAGGTGCCACACCCATTTTTACGAATTCGGGCAAACTTCACATAAACCATCAGCATGATAGCCTGAATATGCCGTATAAATTTGGTTGAATTCGGTGAAGCCGTTCTCAAGTTATAAGCTCACACCAAAAACGTGTACTTATTTGTATACATAAGATACATACATATGCCACGCCCCTTTTCCAAATTTGGGAAAACTCCACATAAAATATCTGCATGATGGCCCGAATATGCCGCATAAATTTGGTTGAATTCGGTGAAGCCGTTCTTAAGTTATATTGTCACACCAAAAACGTTCACTTATTTTTATATTTTAGTTAGTATGGGTGGTGCCACGCCCCCTCTTCCGCATTCGGGAAAACTTCGCATAAACCATCTGCATGATAAATCGAATATGCCACATAAATTTCGTTGAATTCGGTCAAGTTATGTTGTCACACCAAAAACGTGCACTTATTTTTATATATAAGATGTAGGTAAAAAAATTTAGCTACCATTTTTAGCCACAACGACGATTTTTAGCTCTTTTTTAGCCCTTTTTTAGCTGCAATTTAGCTACCACTAAAAATGTTTCGCGGCAACACTGTGTGTTACATGTCGCTATGTTTTGTAGTTCAGGCCTTTAGTATCTATACGTAATTGCTCAGTCATACGGCTTAGTTAGGCCGATCTGTAGCAGCCACAGAATTGAGCTATATAGCAAACTAAAGTGCAAGCTGCAGTTGCAGTTGACCAAAAAAGTAAAAAGCGGCAGAAAAGTCGATAGTGATATGAATAGATATAATCTATTGAAAAATATTAACCATATTTCCGTGGAATTGAGATTCGGAAAAGTTATTAGGTATAGTTCTGAAATATATTTCCCGACAGCAAAAAAATAAAAATAGCTGAGATCCCTTTTTTTTAAACACCTAGGATATCACTGACCATTAAAACGGACCCGGAATGACCGCAAACCTCAAAGCATTACACATTTTTGTACGTGATTTTTAAAATGAACGATCCAAAATAAGCCGGTATACATATTTAAAATTTTTTAGAACCAGTGGTTGAATTTTTGAACTGAAAGGGTTAACCCTAAAAGTATAATCTAATCTAATTTTAACACAAATTTTATTTTTTATTTTGTTGTTTTAAATAAATATGGTTATAGTTTTTATTAATAAAACTATGTTTTATTATTAGTCAAACTCACAACTTCAATATTCTTTAAAAAAATAAGACAGGACTAAGTATACTTTAGCTCACAGGTTATCTTTTAAGTACATAAGCCTCTACGGCGTATGTTAAGGCTTTACGTTACTCCCAAATAGATTAGGCGTCTAGGGTTAAGAAAGCTTTAGTTTGAAAGTGTGATATTAAACGCTTTTCACCATAAACGGCACCGATTTTCAATGATTATTGCGTTTCAGATTAAGATATTGTGAAAGGTTGGACTATACCTTAAAGATGACGGTTTTCTCATGGCCCACTGCACGAAGCTTAGAGTAGAGTAATGTCTTCTAAGAACTTAAAAATTATCCTGGGTTATCAGGTGTCTAGCAATACAAAATTAATTGTTGTCTTTCACGAAGATCTTTAAATAAATTTCGAGCTAAGTACTCACCTGTATTTCGGCGGTTACTACTAGTTTTAATAAATTGTTAGTTTAATTTCCTATAAAATTTACCTTTAGGTTTATGCATTTTAAGAATACATCGAAAATTTGTTTTAGAGAATCAATGCGAAATAATTGCAGAAACGATTAACCGGTTTGCTGAGCAACCGAGACGTCTGCTTTTTAAATAATTTTTGTAAAACAAATCGGCAAGTACATATCGTCCCCCGCATGCCAGAAACATGAATGTGTAAAGATGAAAATTTTGAGATTTTTTTATATGTCGGGCCGCACGCCACAGCTGTCAAAACACATAGACCACACAGATGTCCACCAGCACAAACATTGAAAAAATCGGTAGATTTTAAAACAATTGATTTAGCTATTCAATCTTACACATTTTTCCTCTATCGTTGAAATGCACAGCAGCAGACAATAAACAAATACAAATAACAGGAAACAGAGAGGCCAAGTGAATTACGAATGTGTCGTGTAAACCGGGTAATTCGCCGTTCGAATTGGGAGTGCGAACAATATAATTCGGTTGTCGTGGTAACGCCGTTTTATGCAGAAATCTTGCTTGGCGTTTGCATGCAATTGTGGTTGCAGCAAACTCGCAGAGCGATAGTTTTTTGACTCTCACATCAAACAAAATTTGTTGGGCCAAACTGCTGTAAAAGTAGTGTTGCCATATCAAAAAAAATACGTTGTCGTTATTATCACAAAAATTGCGTTGAAACCAAAAGACAGAAAAATGAATTGATGCTATCAAATATTATAAAGATCTAGTGAACCCGCAAGGTGTCAAAACGCCAACATTTAATTAAATTTTTGAAACAGGTGAAACCCTATTCAAAAACCTCTAAAAATATTCCTAATGATTAATCTAAACCATACCTCAGTGATGAGAAGTCCTGGCATGGTGTTGGTTTTCATTTCATCAAATTTCAAATCTCCCTGTAACTTCAAAAAATAAAACCTGTGCACATCTATGTAGAACCCCAGTTCTTTAATTTGACTTCCCATTTTGGAAATTCGAAATAACGGTGCAGATGTGATGACCTTAAAAGAAAACAAGATGGCAACTCTAATTAGAAATATTATCTGCCTATAGTTTTCTTAAAACTCTTTCGTTTGAAACTAATATTTCGATATTTCATATATGTATCTTTCGTCGGTCGCTGTGGTGCAGTGGTAAGCAGTGCGCGCTTCCACTTTATTTATTTATATGATATTAGTCAAACGAACAATATATTCTTACTGACTACTGAACAATTTTACTTAAAGACTTGTTAAAGTAGCTAAGTAAGAGGGTACGGACTGTTGCAAGGGGTAGTGCCGGATCAAGATTTGGAACATTATTTAACTCTAAGAGGGCTCTTGAGAGTGGAGCAAATTTAGCGTAATTATACTTAGAAAACTCCACGTAGAACAATTGAGAATGGCGAAGGTTACGAAAAGGGACATTGAACGTTATTTTTTCTAAAAGGATTAGGCAGTCAACGGAGCTGTTCATAACATTTGCAACAAAAGAGCAAGCGAGAAATGCAAACCTGTGATATAAGGGCTTTAAAGCCAAAAGCTGACAACGAGATTCGTAAGGTGGTATAGGTTCACTGAAATTCAGTGAGCGAAGAGCCGATTTGATGAAAACCTTTTGAATTCGCTCTATTCGGCTTATATGCGAGGCAATATATGGTCTCCAAATAAAACAAGCATAGTCAAGTCTTGATCTTACTAGCGATATATAAAGCAACTTCAGTGTGTACGGGTCCGTAAACGCAGAGCTGTTGCGACGGATAAAAGCCAACATGGCTATGATTTCGAAACAATATAATTAATATGCGTTGAGAAGCTTAGTTTCGTATCGAAGTATACACCCAAGTCCTTAACTTCAGCCACATATTTGAGGGAGACTCCAGAGATATGATAACACGTTGAGATAGGAGTTTGCTTTGTCGTAAAGGAAGAGTACGAACATTTATTAACATTCAGGTTAAGACGATAGCGAGCGCACCAAGACACAAGATTATCGAGTTCCGACTGAAGAACAAAGGCGTCTTACAAGTTTTTTATTATTGAGTAAATCTTAAGGTCGTCTGCATATAGCAGAAATTTAGAAGCTGCGAAACAAGAGCCGATGTCGTTAATAAACAACGTAAATAACAAAGGTCCTAGGATGCTGCCCTGGGGCACACCTGAAGATGCAACAAAAGGTCGGGAGGAGACATTATCTAAGGTAACCACACAAAGTCTATTACTCCGATAGGACTTAATCCATTCAAGAAAAGTTGAATGGAAACCTAAAGCCGAAAGTTTGGAGGCTAACACTCTATGTGAAACTCTGTCGAAGGCTTTCGAAAAATCTGTGTAAACACAATCTACTTGATTCCCTTCACGAAAGGCAGCGAAACAGTCTTCAGTAAAAACAGCAAGGTTTGTTACTGTTGATCTACCTTTGACAAATCCGTGTTGGTTACAGCAGATAAGACCACTAATTGCGAATGAGAGTTTGAGTTTAACAACAATCTCGAAAATTTTAGAGACCGTGGATAATTTCGAGATAGGTCTATAATTACTTACGTCATTCTCGCTACCGCTTTTATAAATTGGGGTTATAGATGCTCTTTTCCAGTCGTCTATAAAAACGCCGGATGTTAAGGACTTATTGAAAATAAGCGTTAGCGGCTCAATCAGGGTGGAGCACTTTTTAAAAATAATCGCCGAAAGTCCATCCGCGTCCATTTGTTTGGAGGATTTTAGCGATTCGATGCCTCTACTAACGTCTTCTTTGGTTACAAAAAGCGAACCAAAAGACAGTGACGAGTCGGAAAGGAAACAGTCATCGAAAGGTAGATCAGCATCGGACACAAAATTGGCACAAAAAAGCTCAGAAACAAGTAAGAGCAGCGCTGTCTTCGGCTATGCCGAAGGCTTCATACCTTTCATGAACATCTGCAAATTTTAGGTTGACAGATTACTGATTTTGAATGCATCTGCATACATCGATAGAGGAGTTACATACTTATATAAAAAATCGCATCTAAACAATCAGAGGTATGGAAGATATACTTTATATGGCACCAATCTAAATGATTTTCACTGCTATGTGATTGGTATGTAAACCGGTAACACAATTTATTGGATTTAGTTTCCTACATAAAGGAGATATATCGCAAAAACTGGTATCTGAACAATCAGTGCTATAGGAGATAAAGCTTATACAGCATAGATTTTGACGATTTTCTCAGTAGACTTTGTATTATTATTTATAAAATATCTTACGAAATTTATCGGTTTTAGCTATTCAAATAAAGGAGTTTTACAGTAAAATCCCATATCTGAACAATCAGATGTATGGAATATATATGTTGTAGTCACCCGATCCTTGTTATTTTCACTGTAAGTATTCTGTTAATAATGAGTGAAAATGGTGCGAAATTTCATGTTCCTAGCTGCATAAATGGAGGAGCTATGAAAAAGACCTCATATCTGAACAACCAGTTGTATAGGGGCTGCAGGCTATAGTGACCCGATCTTCGTTATTTTCACTGTAAGTCTTCTGCTGATAATGAGTGACCACAGTGCAAAATTTCATGTACCTAGCTACATAAATGGATGAATTATAACGAAAAATCTCATATCTGAACAATCAGTTGTATGGAAGCTATAGGTTATAGTTATCCGATCTTTTTAATTTTCACTGTAAGTTTTCTGTTGATAATTGTTGAAAACAGTGCGGAATTTCCGGTTCCCAGCTATATAAATGGAGGAGTTATAACGAAAAATTTTATATCTGAACAATCAGTTGTATGGGAGCTATAGGTTGTAGTGAACCGATCTTTGTAATTTTCACCGTAAGCATTCTGTTGATAATGGGTGCAAGTGCTGCAAAATTTCATGTTCGTAGCTGTATAAATGGAGAAGTTATAACGAAAAATCTCATATCTGAACAATCAGTTGTATGGGAGCTATATGTTAAAGTGGTCTGATTCTTCCGGTTCCGACAAATGATTAATACCTTATAAAAATACACCCACCTACTAAATTTGATCCGGATATCTCTAAAACTGAGAGACTAGATTGCATACAAACAGACAGACAGACGGACAGACGGACATGGATAAATCAACTCAGCTCGACGATCTGATCATATAAGTATACATTTTAATGGGTCTATCTCTTCTTATTCTGGTACTTACAAACATCGGACCAAAGTTATAATACCATTTCATGCTCATGAAAGGTATAAAAAGATTAGCAGCATCAACAAGAGTGGTCGCATGTTTATCGCTGTAGAAGACGGAGGAAGGTATGCCAGAACTTGATTTTTTAGATTTTATATAACTCCAAAACTCTTTTGGGTTATTTTTAATGTTGAAATCATAGTTTTTAATGTACCTATCATGTATACGCTTATCGAGGGCGTTGAAACTCTTACGGTAACGCTGATAACGTTAAAGGTACAAAGTGTGCCCGGATTTTTTTAACCTTTTTGAAGAATTTACTCTTCAGATTTTTCAGACGATTCAACTCTTTTGTGTGCCATGGTAATCTATAGGGTTTAGCATCAGGCATAGAGACACCAGTCAAGAATGATAGAATACAAGATTGCGCCGATTGCAGCAGAATTCGTGAGAGTAATTTTAGCGTGACGTCATCGTAGAGTTGACAACTGAGATCGGCGAGAATGAGGGCGACTAGTGATGTGCTGAATTGTCCCCAATACTCGGTACCCAATACTTAAAAAAGATTTCGGTATCCGATACCGATTATTTACATTAAACCCTCGCCATTATATGCATTTCAGGTTTAGAAAAAACTTTCATTAATAATTTATATGATATCGGCTAAAAAACTTGAACTTATCGCCACAGAAAAATGTTATTTTATCAGTTTTAACCTTAGTCGATCCAAGGTTCAAGAAAAATACTTGACGGATGAAGAAGCCTTTCAGGGGAGAGATTCTGTAGCCAGTTAGCGACAAGTTTCGGATCGATATCGCACTTGTTGACTTAGAAATATTTGATATCAAAAACGATACCGATTCGAAAATTGTCGTTAACTGGTTACAGAATCTGTCCCAGGCCTACAAAAATGATATCGTCCGATTCAGCTGGAACAAAAATGCTTCAAACAAGTAAGGGTTTCTCTGAATTATGGCATCGAACCGACATATATACATCTTTCATTTGAATCAGTAAAAAACTCTATTGGCTCTTACATTCGGGTTTTGTTAGGCGTTTTTTCCATATTTTTGGCCTATGTGCGCTTTTATTCGAAACCTAAATGTTTCGGTACCGAGTATCGAGAGTATTGGGTACTTAAAAGTATTGACTCAGCACATCACTACTGCTGTCTTCTCTACTATGACGTCACCAAAACAGCTGATTCTGTCAAAATCACTGAGAGCCGAGTAGCGGTATCGTCATCGGCGCCACCTCTGTATTCTCTCCACCGTGGGCACTAGTTATATCAGCATTTCTAACGTTACATGAAATGGTTTGCTTATTAGCTTTATCATTGTTGTTCACACAACTACAGAAACGCGCAGTTCGATGGAGTTCTTTGATTTCAGCAGTAAGTGAAGAGGGAGTCTTAACAATCTCGTCCACTTGCTGTTTATGCAAAGCTACCATCTCTGCATAGAGAAATTCACTTTTTGCTATTAAGATCTGCTTGTCGGTATGTAGGGCATTGATAATTTCAGTGGAGCGCACTTGTTTGGATTTTATAGCCGCAATTTCACGTAGTATGTTGGATAACGCTAGTTGCTTATTCTCTTCATCAATGTCACTATCACTGATTACACTATGTAACAAGGTTTTTGTCCCTGGGTTGTAATTGTTATTTCCTAGTCAGTTAGGTCCCAAAAGTATAGAAAACAGCTATTGTCGCAAGATAACTTTGCTTTTGTGACCATACCATACCATAGAACTACGACAATGTCAAGAAAGTGCTGAACGCATTGAAGTATGAGCAATATGGCTGGGAAGTGATCGGAGATTTCAAAATAGTGACATTCTTAATGGGCCTGCAAGGCGGTTACACCAAGTTTCCTTGCTTTCTATGCCTGTGGGACAGTAGAAATGACAGTGCACACTACAGTAAGCGTGAATGGCCACAACGAACTGAATTCACAGTGGGGAGGAACAACGTCAAGTGGGAGCCCTTGGTGGACCCCCAGAAGGTACTGATGCCACCACTCCACATCAAACTGGGTCTTATAAAGCAATTCGTCAAAGCTCTCGACAAAAATTCTTCAGCGTTCAAGTACCTACAAGACTTGTTCCCTAAGCTCTCTGAGGCGAAAGTTACAGCCGGTATCTTCGTTGGACCACAAATAAAGAAAATCTTCGAGTCTGAGGAATTCCCCAAGAAGCTCACTCGTGTTGAGAAAGCTGCTTGGATGAGTTTTATGTCAGTGGTACAGGGATTCCTAGGCAATCACAAAGCCGCAAACTACGTGGAGCTGGTCGAAAGTCTGGTGGAGAACTACGGCAAAATGGGCTGCAGGATGTCTCTCAAACTCCATATTCTGGATGCACATCTTGACAAATTCAAGGAGAACATGGGAGCATATTCAGAGGAGCAAGGCGAGCGCTTCCATCAGGATATAATGGAATTTGAGCGGCGATACCAAGGACAATACAATGAGAACATGATGGGAGATTACATTTGGGGATTGATTAGAGAAAGTGACTCGCAGTTTAAACGCAAATGTCGAAAAACCACCCGCTTCTGATTTACTTTTATGTTTTTGGTTTTCTGAAGTTTTAATAAAATTTAGTTTTGATTTATATGTGCTGTTCTGTATGATTTTCTCTGTAGTGAAAGACTCAAACACGTTTTTCTCATAATTTTAGCATATTTTAATGAATCACATTGTCCTGGTCACAAAAGCAAAGTTTCCGAGGAATATTAGGTGGTTTCCATACTTTTAAGGCATAACAGACTAGGAAATAACAATTACATCCCAAGGACTGAGAAATTTTTTTTTTTGTTACTTAGTGTTATCAGACACATTCTTAGGATTAAGAGATACATAGTTGTGAGAGGCTGGGCGAATTAGATGACGATGTACTCTTAGCTGCGGCTGAATCTTCCCAAATAACGTTAGGGGGAGAGGTGCGGATGGATCTTTTGCGAGCAGCGGCACACTCGTTGCAAAAATATTTATTTCCAGAGCTCTTTAAGAAATCCAAGTCAGCAGGCAAAACACCAACACATTTCATATGAAAAAACTCGTTGCAATTTTCACATTGAATTTTTGTTTTAGCTTTCATAAGGTCAACTTTTTGACCACAAATACACGGCAAACTTATTAGTTCCAAACACATAAGAGTCACTGCCTCAGGCGCTATGTTATTATTTTAATAAAGTTGTCAATTTGACGGAGAAAAAGTTCACCGACTCAGAGCTTAGTAAAACACGTCCACTCGCAACAACGACTTGTAACTTATTAAATAATTTTAGTTTACCCCTTTAAACTGGGGCAACCCTCAAACACATCAAAAATGTTCTAAATTGGCAAAATAAGGTGGGGTATTCACAACGGTGTCGTAAGTGTCGTATTGTTGTATGTCGTAAATTTCAAACGCCTAAAAAATATATTAAGGGGGTTTGCAAAGTACCATCAAAGTCATACTTTGAATTTTCGAAGTGTTAAATAGTTGGTTGTGGTTTCAAGTTCTCTAAACATTTATTCATGTTTTTAAAATTTACGACATACAACAATACGACACTTACGACACCGTTGCTAATCCCCCAATAATTTCTTAAAGCTCTTTCATTGGACATCCATCGTTAATATTTCATATAACTTAGGTATAAAATAGTTCAATTAGACTTCTCAAATAGGTGGCAACCCTATCCAAAATATTTCCAAACTACTATTTTCTTAAACCTCTTTTGTATGACACCCATACATGTGGAAACCCTCCTATACGTAGTTAAGTTATAAAGCCTTTTCAAACCCATTTCGATTGATACCCTTATTTAATAATTTATGTAACTTTTTAATTAATATGAGCTTAATTTCTTAACAGGTGGCAACTTTTTTCGAAAAAGTACAACCTTCTTGAACATCCACACTCTAAGCCCTTTAATTTGGTACCTCACTTTTGAAAATCGAACGGATGGTGCGGATCTAAGGGCATTGATAAGTAAATAACTTGAGTTTAATTATTTAACAGGTGGCAACTCCTTTCGAAAAAATAAAACCAGTTTGCACATCTACAGGCCAAGCACTTTAATTTGACACCCCACTTTTGGAAATCGAACGAATGGTGTAGATCTTTTATGCTGAACAAAAATGCATGTATTATATATGTATATAGAAGATAGATGTCTGCATAACGTCGACCTAATATTCAAAATACGGCAATGCAGTATTTAAATAAACGGCATTAAGCAACGAGCCGTTTAATATGGCTTCACTGCTAAAAATTGATAAATTAGTGGATGAATATATGTTCTTAATTAATTAATTTTAATATTTAATTTTAAATTTCAATGTCAAATCGCGTGCAAATATAATTTTATGTTCATTACCTAATAAAGGTATGTATTAATTTCTTTTGCAAATTTTCAAAAAGTCAGTTTAAGTCATAAAGTCGAATATCACATAAGTACGTATATAGTGAGAAAAAAATTCCAAAGCTATGTATATGACACCTCAAAATCGGGCAACAAGTAAAAAAGCTATGAAAAAAGACGATGTATTTTGATTTTAGGGCGTGCCAAGGAAAAACATGTTTATGGTGCGAAATTACATTTTAATCTTATTTTGAAGAATAATAGGTTCTAAAATAAAGTGATGAAAACGACATGCGATATTTTATTAAAAAGTCCTTTAAAAATTGCACCACTTGAATAGGGTAACATCTTTGTGGTATGTATGTGTGTCAAATCAATAAAAACTGTTTTTAATGGACGACAGAACAAGAATGAGCTCAGTAGACACATTTCAATTTGCAGAAAATGTAAAAATATATAACGCTTCCTTTTCAGCAAAATTTTTTGCATTTTCTTAGTATTTGTGCGAAGAAGACAACATTAGAATTCAGGGGGATCCAGGATCCAACGATGTGATGGGATTGATATGAAGAGAAATGCAAATATTTTTGACAGCTGAAGCCGGCGCACAGTATCGCATTAATTAAGCATTATCAATCATTTTCATCTCTGGTCATCAACGAAGTTCCTATTAGGAGTATTCGAATTTCACACAATATCAGTGAATGGGCGTGAAACGACATGCAAAAATTATACATTAGATAGCCTGGGCCATAAATCTAAAATTGTTTTAATCAACATTGATGCTACTGTCACCAAACATTATTTTTGTGATTTTATGATTAATTTTTAATTAATGTTTGTATCATAATTTTCACTGAAATTTTACATGACACAGCAACTAAGATTCATAAGAGACAAGAGCGGTCCAGTACAAACAGATATTTTATATTGGATTTTTCGGGCATACGCGAACACATTTTGTTTGTGGTTAGTACTCGTACTTTATGATGCAAACGTAATATACTAGATGCTTTGTTTAATAACTTTTAATTTTTTCCTTAACTATAACCGTAAACTAAAAAGATTCATACGATTTGTTTCGTACCAAATATGGAATGTTCCTGAAAACAAAAAAAAAGTCTTCTATTTTCCGGATCTAAGTTCAATGGAAAAGTTTGGAATTAGTTATTTGGCCTAGTTTGCGAATTAGGCAATCCGTTTGATGATTGACAGCCTTTTCTTTTGGCAACAAAAGTTGCAAGGATAGAGAACAGTCCGGCCAGGTTTTTTCCTACCTTGGCGTTGAAGAGGTAGTGCCACAGAATAAACAGTATACAGAAGACGCACGTCGAGTATAGAAGCAATTTGAATTTATGGCGCGAGCGGCGAGGCAAGCAAGCACAAGCGGCGCTGCCTCTGTTACTTTAGCAGTATTTTCACTCGGCTGACGCTGTTAATTCCATCGTCGCTATGACGGCAAGATGTTAACTAACTTCGTTTTCCGTCACGATCAGCGTTGCCGTTTTGATACAATTGTATATTTTTTAATACTTTTTTTCTAAATTGTAATATCTGATACTTTTTTGTTCCCAAAGGCCGTATTTTGATACTTTCGGCTGGCAGAAATGAATTTTTGAAAACTATGAATAGTATTACTAGTCTAAAGGCAAATATTTTTTCTAATTGTTCAACATATACCGTGTACATAAATTTAAAAATCACCGCAGTTTACAAATTTTAAAGTTTTGTTAGTTTTTAATTTCTTGAAGTTGCCCCTTTTTAATAACTTGAGTGGAATTCCAAAATTTTCTAAACTTTCAAAACTTTGTGAATTTGAGAAATTTTAGTAAATCCCAATAATTCAATATAATGATGAATACTAGATTTCTAGAAATTTTTTATTTTTCAAAAATTTTGAGAATTACTGGAATTCTAACAAATTTTTTCTAAATAAAAGTGTCGAATATACAAAATTGATTGAACGAAATTAAGAGTTTTTCAAAAATTTAAAATTTTCAAACTTTGTTATATCAATACAAAATTTTGAAAAGTCCAGAAAAGTGGAACAATTTTGGAATTTTTCAAAAATGTAAATATCTTTTAGAATTCTAAGAAGTTTTTTACACACAAGTACATGAACATAAGAATTTTTCGACAATTTGTGATGTTTCATATTTTTACAGTTTAGGATGGATTTTAGGATAAATAAAATTCTAAAAATTATGGAAAATATAGAATATTTCTAAAATCTCAATAATTTTGTTCATTTCAAAATATTCTGATTTTAACAAAATTTCTAGAATCTCCCGGATTTCGATAGTTTTTGAAAATTTGGAAATTATCCTAAAAATAAGAAATCTCAACAAATTTAATAATATTATAAAATTCAAAATTTTGGAATTTTCGTTATTTTCTGAACCTGCAAAAATATTCAAACTTGCTGTGACTTTCAACTGTGTAAAATAATACAAAATCGAAAATATTACAAATATAATAATAAAAAAGTAAAAATTGAAAATTAAGTACATAACTTCAAAATTTTGAAAATTCAGTGAATTCGAAAAACTGATAGGCCACCTAAAATAACATAATACTTCGAGCTTAACACACAGCTAAAATTTCAAACTCAAGTGAAATTTGACACCCTTTTTCCATGAATTAAAATTTTCAAAAGCATCCATTCATTAGGTTTGATCCCCAAGCTTCTGGAAGTCACTTCGAGTTACATATACGCGCTCCGCAAGTAAGTTTTCGAGTTTCTTTGATATACGCTCACAGTTTGAACTTTACTCGAGTTTTTCTACAAGTAGCTTGTGGGACAAACGTGTTATATATTCTTGTAATGATATTTCACGATATTCAGTTGAATATTATGAAAATACATGTTCCACAGTCGTGGGGGGGGTTGGGGGGGTTGAATTTCCCCAATTCCCCCTACCTGGGTCCGCCACTGGTCTTCTGTATATTGTTTATTCTGTGCTATAATATAAATGTGTTATGGTGTGAGCACTTCTGCAGTGGCATTCTGAAAATCGCTATATGTAGTAGTTAGTTTCATCGCTAAAAATCTCCAAAAGAATAGCTAGCACCTAACAACATGCAACATTGAGTTACTTGCCCCCTACTGCCAGATTTGGCTGATTACAAATTGTATTTATTACTTTTTCATGTTGTATACTTTTATACTGCTTCACATTTAGAGAAATTTTGCGACGAAAATTTTGCGTCGCGATTGGCAGAATTCCTCTGCTGGTAGATATAAAAACAAGTTAAAAGTCTAAGTCCGGGCGCATCCGAGTATTAAATACCCGGCGCACATATTAAATATATTTTCTTCACCTTTCTGAAAACTACCATTACATGGTAAGCAAAGGTGGTTTTATTCCTGTTGTGAGTATCAATTTTTAATAAAAACAGTGTCCTTAAATTCCAAAAAATCCAAGTTTCAGTATTTCTGAAATCTACCGTTATATATAAAGTGGTCTCAATCATAGTTCGATTTCAAAGAATTTCAATATCTTGCATATCAAGTACAGTAACTTACTGAATATGGTAGAAATTGATACAGATACACTTATGTAGTCATAAGTGGGCGGTCTCACGCCCATTATCCAAAAATCTATTATAATCGTGTTTCCTGCTAAGGAATTTTTCCAAACATCAATTTTGAGTAAATACGATCCAATAGTTACTGATTTATTGCAGATTTAGGGTTTTTGAAATTTACCGTTATATGGGATGTGGGCGTGGTTATTGCCCGATTTCAAAAATGTTCAACTATTTACTATTATTTGCCAACGTGAACTACTGTACTTCTTTTCAATGGTGAGCCGGGCTACGCCTATTTTCTAAAAATTTATAATATATACTTTTTCCTCCATGAAATTAAGATATCTTAACGAAACTTGGCACGCGCATTTGGGTGGAGTGCAATAAGGCCCACGGTCTTTATTTCCTTTGCGAAAGAGCAATAATGGCCGCGGGCTTTATTTCCCAAAGAAAAGGTAATAACGCCCGCTTGATTTAATTCATAAAAAAAGAAATAAAGCCCCGTGAGTAGTATTTTCTCTGGCTTTATTTTACTGAAAGATTCCAATTATGTATATAGGTATACATTTTGCCTAAAATGGAACGTATTTTAAATGAATTGCTCTCTATTTTTGCATACAGTGTAGTTCTGCGTTAAATTCCCTTCTGCAGTATACGCATAAAATCGAACGGTATTTTTGCCAATAACTGATAAGCGAATTATTGGAAATTAAAGGTAATTGTTACTGTTTTTTTAGCATTCAATGCGATGCGCATATTTGTCCCCAGCGTCTTAGGTTTTTCAGTGGTGGCGTGCAAACGCGGACCGCCGCGTTGAGCGCCAACAGGCTCGCTTCGCCTGCTTTTCTAAGTGATTTCTTTCATGAAAATGGCTTGTGTAAATTGCGTTTAAGTATTCTAGAAAGCGATAAAATCAAAAAGCTATAAAACCACAAAACCACCCCTACTTACCAGTAGTTTTCGGAAAGGCGAAAAACTATCTCCGGGTATTTAATGTTCGTGAGTAGAACGTGGTTTGACAACAAAAGATTTGCGATCATAGATATGCAAAGAGCATCGAGTAGACGCAGGTCAAGCGTGGGACCGGATGAAACAGCAGAGGTCGGCGGAGAGGGAGAAATCTACCAGCAAGTGACACAAACGTGGAAGAAGGTTAGGCTGTCGACGTCCAAAGCTGCAAGGCAGGTAAACGACGGCAAGCCAGAGATGCTAAGAGCCTCTGGGCTAGCAAGGGACGGGCCGTGCGTTAGAGCTGCGAAACAAGTGGACAGGGACGGGCAAAACGACGACTACAAGGCCTCTACCTCCGGGGCTTCAAAGCAGAGGAGCGGCGAGCAAGGAGGCGGTGAGGAGGGGGCCGGGGACGCTGGTTCTGAGTGAGATAGCCTGGCAGTATTTGATGGTGGCGCTTCCTGACCGCAGCGAGCCCTATGGGCAGATGACCGCCGAAAGGTGGAGAGCGGGAACTGCTAAGCCAGATGATCAAGAATACGCATGAAGAGCCTGCAGGCCCAAGGCTTTTTTCGATGCGGCAGGTGGGTTTAATGGGGTAAAACTCATTAGATACAACGACGACGTGACATAAAGCTGCTTAAAGGGAGTGATACCTAACCACCAAAGACAGCGTAATGTACACCTAGTGATGGATAGGGCAGTTATCAGTGGCGGATTTTCCCGGTAGGTCCGGGCTTAGGGCGGCGGCATATTAGGGGCGGCCAATATGCTAAAAATACATTGATAGTAACGAGACACGCATGACCCAAAGTAAATAGCTATAAACTCAATATATGAAACTTAACCATTAAAAGCTTTGTGGTTGTAAAAGGTGTAAGGAACTTTACAATTAATCTTATTTTAAGACTAACCTGATGAAATTAAGTACGTCAGAAGTCGAGGAAAAGGTCAAATTATTAGAAATGGTTTATCCTACAGACTTAAAAGAAAATTTTCAACTTTCGTACCCAGTGCTGTATAAAAAAATTAAATAAAAAACTGTTTAATATACCACGTTTCTATAAATGGACTAAAAAGTCGAAAATCATTTTTCCATAGAATTTGCTTTTATTATGCGCATGCAAAAGGAATCCGATCGTCTTTTGGTACAAAACAGAACTTCGGACGCAAGTAAAAAAATTTTGCCAGTGCTGGGCATGCCCATGACATATGTTAGAAGTAAGCAATACAGCGATCGGTGTTATTTTATCGACAATATATTTTGACAAAGTCGGGAGAAAAGTAAATTCATATGTAGTACGTAGGTAATGGGAGCCGGGAAAGGGGCGGCTGGTACTATAGGGCCTAGAGCGGACACAACTGCAAATCCGCCTCTGGATATTATCCCCACGATACCAAAAGCTAAGGTATGGATTCAGTGTGTGGTGAAGGCGGAGGACGCTTTGCAGTTGCTGCGATGTTAAAACCCGCACATACCCACACGGGATTGGAGAGTGATCCACGTATCGAAGCCCACGGAGGAGGGGCTACATCCTCTAAATCAATGAGAAGGTGGAGGTCCTGCTTTACGCAGAGTACGGCAAATTGTCGTGAGCATGGTAAGCGTCTATCTCCGGCTGAAGAAAAGGCATCATTAGGATGATAATCCAAGCTCGAAGCAGAGAAGGTCGAGAAGGACCCAGGTTTCGATGGCTTGGCTAGACTGAGCGTAGAGGAGAACTCCAATGAAGGTGGTGAACAGTGTTACCGTTTTAGCTCTTTGGCGGCTAGATTTAGCTACCACATATTTTATTTGGCCACATAAATTTAAAATTGCCCCTAGCCCTTTTTTTAGCCCTTTGAAGAATTTAATTATACTTGGCACGAAAAAGTTACATATGCTTAATTTGATCTAATTTTTTTCATTTATGTAAGAGATGAATTTTTAAACTAAGAAGGACTGATATATATACATATGTATCTATATGTATTGTATGTTCCTGGCGGTTTTATACATACATACTGTAAAAGTGTTAAGGCTCTTAACGATTTAACTATAGTTTAAAATAGATAAGTTTACTGCCCTTAATATGCTTAATTTATTAAATGGCCCATCAATTCGATTGACCGTGTATGTTCTTGGGTGAGATTGTACCAGCTGCTGGTGTCGTGAGTGGGGAAATTAGCTCAATTTTATAAGTAAAAAGTTTTTTGGCGGAAATTTCTTGCACAATATGAGTCAAAGCCGTGTTTGTGGAAGATTACATGCACGATATTACAGTTGTGAATTAAAAAAAAAATAATGTTTAACAAAATGGTAGAAAAATTATGAAATTTCGGCTCTCATCATTTCGATCTTTCCTCAACCTCATTTGTAAAGAAATAAATATTGCACAAGCATGCTGGTAAGTTATATGTTTCGGGCCTGATGGTACAATCTCTTGATGGAGCCGGCAACCTGGTGTCGTATATTTCCCCTTTTATACAAAAAGGTTTTTGGTTGGATAAAATATTTGCCTTATTCCAGAGTTCATTGTTTTTCTATACCACTACTTATTGAAAATTTTTGCGTGCATACTTACATATGTATATGTAAGTAAAAAATTGTAGCTACCATTTTTAGCCCCACCGACATTGTTTAGCTCTTTTTTAGCCCTTTTTTAAAGGAATTTGGCTACCACTAAAAATTTTTCGCGGCAACCCTGGTTATTCGTTATTTCTGTTTAAAAGCTATTTCAGTCCTCTTTCATATGATACCAAATTTGTTTAATTTGGATAAGCGGTTTCTTTATTATCCGGAAAGGACGTTTATTTTGGAATAAAAAATATTAGGCCAAATTTAACTCGGGAAAAAATAACTGTCATTTTCAGTCCCTGGAATATTGTGCAAGTGCACAGACGTATATCTAACCAGTCACAGAAGTAAGTATTAAAAATGAGTTACAAGAACTAAAATCGAAAATTGCTGATGACGTGACAAATTCCGAAACAACCAAAAGAATGAGAATGAAGAATTCTTTCGAAAAAACGGTGTTTAAACAACGATTGTGACATGATGCTAGATTGTGAAGATAAAAGTCAGGAGGATACATCCGACATTTGCAGCCCCGATGAAATTCTCAAAAAGTAATTATTGCACCGCAATAAAAATAAATAAACATAACTGCAAGTTCTCTCAACTAGTGCAGTGTCAATCGAAAAGAATTTACAATTTTTCCAAGTTTCAAGTTTTTCAAGTTTGTCGCCTCGAGCAAGTAGTTATATAGTGGCGCAGGTTTGCTTTACGACCTTTCAAAAAGTTTTTATTAAGGACAATGTTCCAATTTTTAATTCAAGTAGTAAAAAAACATTCTGTCTTATCATAAGTTTAATTTTTCCCGATCCGGTTCACTTTTCACTTTTGGTTTTCATGTACATATTTACTATGGGTGGAATACAAATTTTCGGGTGAATTTTTTTCGGGCAAAACTCAGGATAAGGCAGATTATTAAAAATTATTAACCTTTCCATTTTTTATTTACCTAAATCACCTAATTTACCCACCTAAATTATTTCTTAAAAATACATGACATCCGCATTCGCATCCGCGGATGTCTAACATTCCACATTCGCAACATCCCTAATATAAATCTTACATGGTTTATTTCGATGTTTTTTCTGAGGCAAATATGGTTCTATTTGTGTTATAAATCTAAATATGTATCTATATATAATCGTACATAGATAATTTACTTTCAAATTAAGGTTCTGGATCTGAAACTTTGCACAAACATTTCAGATTTAAGAATCATTCGATGTATGCACATTAGGGTGGTCCAAATAAAAGTAAAGTCGGAATTGTAGTGCTCTCACCCCTTAGGATTGTTCTATATTGCAAAAAAGTATACCCCTATTTTTTTGNTTCGATTGACCGTGTATGTTCTTGGGTGAGATTGTACCAGCTGCTGGTGTCGTGAGTGGGGAAATTAGCTCAATTTTATAAGTAAAAAGTTTTTTGGCGGAAATTTCTTGCACAATATGAGTCAAAGCCGTGTTTGTGGAAGATTACATGCACGATATTACAGTTGTGAATTAAAAAAAAATAATGTTTAACAAAATGGTAGAAAAATTATGAAATTTCGGCTCTCATCATTTCGATCTTTCCTCAACCTCATTTGTAAAGAAATAAATATTGCACAAGCATGCTGGTAAGTTATATGTTTCGGGCCTGATGGTACAATCTCTTGATGGAGCCGGCAACCTGGTGTCGTATATTTCCCCTTTTATACAAAAAGGTTTTTGGTTGGATAAAATATTTGCCTTATTCCAGAGTTCATTGTTTTTCTATACCACTACTTATTGAAAATTTTTGCGTGCATACTTACATATGTATATGTAAGTAAAAAATTGTAGCTACCATTTTTAGCCCCACCGACATTGTTTAGCTCTTTTTTAGCCCTTTTTTAAAGGAATTTGGCTACCACTAAAAATTTTTCGCGGCAACCCTGGTTATTCGTTATTTCTGTTTAAAAGCTATTTCAGTCCTCTTTCATATGATACCAAATTTGTTTAATTTGGATAAGCGGTTTCTTTATTATCCGGAAAGGACGTTTATTTTGGAATAAAAAATATTAGGCCAAATTTAACTCGGGAAAAAATAACTGTCATTTTCAGTCCCTGGAATATTGTGCAAGTGCACAGACGTATATCTAACCAGTCACAGAAGTAAGTATTAAAAATGAGTTACAAGAACTAAAATCGAAAATTGCTGATGACGTGACAAATTCCGAAACAACCAAAAGAATGAGAATGAAGAATTCTTTCGAAAAAACGGTGTTTAAACAACGATTGTGACATGATGCTAGATTGTGAAGATAAAAGTCAGGAGGATACATCCGACATTTGCAGCCCCGATGAAATTCTCAAAAAGTAATTATTGCACCGCAATAAAAATAAATAAACATAACTGCAAGTTCTCTCAACTAGTGCAGTGTCAATCGAAAAGAATTTACAATTTTTCCAAGTTTCAAGTTTTTCAAGTTTGTCGCCTCGAGCAAGTAGTTATATAGTGGCGCAGGTTTGCTTTACGACCTTTCAAAAAGTTTTTATTAAGGACAATGTTCCAATTTTTAATTCAAGTAGTAAAAAAACATTCTGTCTTATCATAAGTTTAATTTTTCCCGATCCGGTTCACTTTTCACTTTTGGTTTTCATGTACATATTTACTATGGGTGGAATACAAATTTTCGGGTGAATTTTTTTCGGGCAAAACTCAGGATAAGGCAGATTATTAAAAATTATTAACCTTTCCATTTTTTATTTACCTAAATCACCTAATTTACCCACCTAAATTATTTCTTAAAAATACATGACATCCGCATTCGCATCCGCGGATGTCTAACATTCCACATTCGCAACATCCCTAATATAAATCTTACATGGTTTATTTCGATGTTTTTTCTGAGGCAAATATGGTTCTATTTGTGTTATAAATCTAAATATGTATCTATATATAATCGTACATAGATAATTTACTTTCAAATTAAGGTTCTGGATCTGAAACTTTGCACAAACATTTCAGATTTAAGAATCATTCGATGTATGCACATTAGGGTGGTCCAAATAAAAGTAAAGTCGGAATTGTAGTGCTCTCACCCCTTAGGATTGTTCTATATTGCAAAAAAGTATACCCCTATTTTTTTGTTTTGGAATCAAAAAATATTTAGAGGTCGCTCAAAGCGCTCAAAGTTTTCCATGTACAGTGGTGGAAGAAATAATAGAAATTTTTTACTTTGACCAGTTTTGGCTATGTTACTTTGTTTATTCGATGTTTAATATTTTTGTATAAAAGTCTAGCGCAATATATAACATACACCATATAAACCCACATTTCAAAGTTTGTACAAAAATTATAAAAATTCAACAAATTTTATCAAAATCCCCGAAAAATTTCAAACTTTTCAATCAGATTTTTTTGAAAAATTTTGGGTATGCAGTTTTATAGCCCATTAAATTTTAGTAGGTAAAACTGCAAACCACAAGACGCTAGAACATCGCGTTGATTTTTAATAATTTATTTGGCTGGCGGTGTTGTGCATTTTCTTCCATATAAAGTATGCTCGACCATGCCCAAAATTTCTTTTTATATGGAAGGACATGCCTAGCAGCGTCAGCAAAAAAAAATATTAAAAATCAATGCGATTTTCTAGCGCCTTGCGGTTTGCACTTTTACCTTCTAAAATTGAATGGGCTATGAAACTGTTTACTCAAAATTTTTCAAAAAAATCTGATTAAAAAGTTTGAAATTTTTGGGGGATTTTGTTAAAATTTGTTGAATTTTTATAATTTTTGTACAAACTTTGAAATATGGATTTATATAGTGTGTGTTATATATTGCGCTAGACTTTTATACAAAACCATTAAACATCGAATAAACAAAGTAATATAGCCAAAACTGGTCAAAGTAAAAAGTTTCTATTATTTCTTCCACCACGTATATTTATATGGGAAAAATAAAATTTTCGTAAAAATGTTATAGAATTCTTGAAAATCAATATTTTTAGATCGGAAAACTCTGGTTCTCTTAAGGAAACTTTCAATAAAAATACCCAATTGTTTATTTAACCATATTTTAATACTAACGTTTTTTATTGGTCGCCCCATTGCATTTTTTCGGGTTTTTGTGGGTTTTTGGCGGATCTATAAATTATAGTTGCGATGAAAAAATGGTTAAGTAAACAATTGGGTATTTTTATTGGGAATCTCCTGTAGATAAACCGGGGTTTCTGGTAGAAAGATATTGATTTTTAACTATTCTATACCATTTCTATGAAAAGTTTTTTTTCCCCATATAAAATACATGGAAAACTTTGGGCGCTCTGAGCGACCTCTAAATATTTTTTGATTTCAAAATAAAAAAAATAGGGGTATATTTTTTCGGTATAGAACAATTTTAGGGGGTGAGAGAATAAAAATGTCGACTTTACTTTTTCACATAAATTTTTGGACCACGCTAATGTACATATGTACATACATATATGCTCGGAAAGATTTTTAAAATTTTACATTGAGTAATTTTAAAATGTAGAACTGAATCTCTCTCACGCATTCTCATTTTCACCAATTTTGAACAATTTCATTTCTTTATTTTAAATTTTGTATGGTTTTAAAATGCCGGAAAACTTAAAAAAATCCTGGCGGGCGAACTGAGGGAACATTAGAGTATTTTAAACTCTCGATAAATATGTGTTTCAGAGAATCTGGTTGTTTCAGTTTTCTCTTGCACGTTACAGAAGGGCAAGAACTCTCCCCAGACTCAAAAATTAAGGTTAGTGCCACAAGAGATTATTTTGCGAGAATTAGCCGATTGGGTATTTGAACCTCAGCCTGGTGGGTAAGAATTCCTGAAGTGGGCCACCTAAAAATGTTAGGTCTCAGTTTTTGTTTTTAATACCATATTCTGGTAGAGTTTATAGTCCTATATACGTGTGCCAAGTGATTTGGTAAAAAAAAAAATTTTGTTATTAATATTGAGCAACAAAGTTTTTTGTAACTTTTTCTTCTGTCGACTATAACTTTTGCTAGGTTCTATCGATTTTGAAATTTCAAACGGCCATCGACTCATAATTCTTCACATTTCAAGCCTGTAGTTTTTCAAAAAATTTATTTGCATATTACTTGCAATTGTTTATAACAAATTATGATAAAACAGTGTTCTGCATCGAATTTTTTCATAAAAAAAAAATACTGTATATGTATCAAGGGCAAACCTGAAAGAATCCGTTGAGAAAAAAAATTAGACTCATTTGGAAAAAATGTTATGATAATTATATTCACCGAACGCACGCAAGCGCGAACACGTTATAAGCGCCTCCGTACAGGAGCATGTTCATATCCGTGTGCATAATGCTATTTTACTCGATGAGCTTTGGATTTTGAAGAAGTTTCACTAACTAATGAAGGTGACAATTGTTTTACAAGCTAAAAATATAGTTTTGATTGATAAATTTATGCCTCCATACTTTCATAAACAGTATTATCACTTTTTTCACCAAGTTTTGATAAGTTTGACTGTAGATTTATGTAACAAGCATACAAACGTATAACTAAAAAAGCATATTAGTCATTTTGTTAACTTATCTTCTTGGTAGTGACTTATCATAGGACATAATTACTTCTGTTTCTGTCATTTGTCAGAAATGTTCCTGGATGAAATTTTTTTGCAAAGAATGTGCTTGACGTCATTTATGATTGGTACAAAGGAGTGGTAGTCCCGCGTTTTTTTAATTGACGTTGCTTTTGTAAAACGTGGTTCAAGAGCTTTATGTTCTTTTTCATGCTCTTTTTCGGTGCAAAAGTCAAAAGAAACCTTCTGAAAAGCATTAATCGCCCAGTCATATAAATTTTTAGCTGTTAAAATTTGATCATTCAAAGGTCGCTGCAAACTGGCACGATGAGCATTTCTTTTAACTGAAGCACCGATTCCATCGCAAGCGCATTTTCCATGTGCCGTTGCATGAAAATTCCATTCAATTTCAATTTTGTGTTTTTTCATCAAGTGAACACAGTTTAAAAAATTACACCGCATCGTGTTTTCTACTTTCTGATATTATTACAAAATTGTGACGCAAAAGCTTGTCATCATCTTTATTATACACTACATACGGGTGAATAGTTACTTGGTCATTCGACCAGTGGAAAGATTGTACTGCATCTTGAACAACAATACTAAAATTTTCCGAAAAATCAAGAGTAACAATGAACTCCCCACTCTGAAGATTGATTTTGATGTTATCTATATATTCCGCCTGTGCCTTTGCAATGTAATCATGCTTTAAAAGTGACGGTAACCCCTTTTGTAGTTCATCTAAAAATTCGGCTGGTGTTTTGCTAAAACACTGAAGCTCACATCTGCAATTAAGTGGATTACAAACAAACAAAAACATTTGTATAGTCATGGGCGTAGCCAGGTAGGGGCAGGAGGGTGCTCGAGCCCCCCCCCCCTTACTTTAAAATTTTCCTTATATATATATAAAATAGTACCCTGAAATACCAGCTTAATAGGGTTGACTTGAGTTGTCTGACGTGTAACAATTTTCAACTGCAGCTAATACATACACAGATGTTTTTTTTTCAGGAGTAGAAGCATATCCTCGTGATTTTTGCAACTTTTTTGCATTCCAAGCTGCACGTCGAGAAACTCCAAATATTAGGTGTATTTTCCGTACACCATAATCTTCAGGTAATGTTGTCAAAATTTAAATTTTTTCTGCTTTTGATGTTGCATTTGATATCGCAATTTTAACCTGCTCTGTCCAAGCAGCCAAGGTTGAAGGTTCTACATTGGATAAATCTGAACTTTCATTCAGATCTGAAAAATAATCAACAAAACCATACAACAAAAATTCAATACTGGACTCAAATCATTTTACCATTATCGATTTTTCTTTTGTTACACTCATTTTCACTTATTTCATAATCGGAAGACAAACCGTCAGGTTCGGTGTCGGAATAGGAATCGCTTATATGAATTTCATCCTGTACAGCTTCTGCAGTAGGAATTTTTACACAACTCGGGGGTAAAGACGATGATAAAATCGCAAGTCTGCTCGAGTCACATAAATACTTCCCAATAAAAGGGGAATACACACTACTCTAATTAGCGTTGACTAGTTTCAGATTTTTTTTCACTGACTTATGCTTATTTTTTCGTAGAGGATTAAAACACACATTCGGGGCCGGCATTATAGCGATTTCTTGAATATACTATTATTTCTGTATTTAACAATGTAAATATTCATGACAATATCAGCACATTGTCAAACAAGCGATTAAAAAAGGTTAGGTTCAAAGACAGACTCGTTTTGCAGGAACTTATGTTGTGTTGAGGATAAACCTGCATTGCGTGACTTGATGTGCGCGCGCACCTGCAAAAACCTGCGCAAACCCGTCAAGTTGGTAAGCTATTGTGGATGCATAATTACCGTACCTGCTCAAAAATGTACCTAAATGACTATTCTACTTGACAATTATTCATCTATATAACTAACATGATGTTTTCTTCGAATGATTTCAAAATTCATAACGGATATGTACAAAATTATACTGTTTATGAAGGTATGGAGGCATAAATTTATCAATCAAAACTATATTTTTAGCTTGTAAAACAATTGTCACCTTCATTAGTTAGTGCAACTTCTTCAAAATCCAAAGCTCATCGAGTAAAATAGCATTATGCACACAGATATGAACATGCTCCTGTACGGAGGCGCTTTTTCTCAACGGGTTCATTCAGGTTTCCCCTTGATACATGTTGTTTGGACTGAATGTTGGTATTTTGGTTCTGTAAATGAAAAACTCGATTTTTTAAATAATAAATTGGTGTCTCTCTACCATACTTTCGTTCCGCTGCGTTATGGTAAAGCATCACCTTGTCCTTGGTTTAACATCAAAGTCAGGGAAGCTATAAAAGCGCGAACAAAAGCTTATCGCATTTGGAAGCAAAATCGCTCAAAAGCAAACTGGGACTCTTTTCGCGTGGCAAGAAATAAAGCCACTGCAATTGTTAGAGCTGAAAGGCAAAGATTCTTTGCAGCCAAGCTAGATTCCTCTCTTCCCTCGGGCACCCTATGGCGTAATATTAAAAACCTTCGAATACAAGCTAATGAAAAAACTGAATGTATGTTGAATGTTGATAGTCTGAATGATGTGTTTGTTTCTAGTGCTATGTCTAATGGTGGTTTGTCTCAATTTGTTCCGTGGACTTCCGCTTCATACCTGGGCGTACCGATTGAATTTTTAACCGTAACAGAATGTGATGTGGCTAGATGCTGAAAATCAAATCTAATGCAGTCGGTGAGGATGGTATACCCATTCGAATTGTAAAGTTAGCTATGCCTTATATTTTAAGTCGTCTGACCCACATTACCAATCACTGCATCACTACATAATGCTTCCCAAACCTTTGGAAGGTTGCTCTGTTTGCCCTGTAGCCAAGAATAAACGTGCGTGACTTTCGTCCGTTGCTATTTAGCGCTTTCGTCAATGATATTTTCTTGACTTTCCGATATGTAAATGCTCATGCATATGCAGATGATCTCCAGATATACTTATCTGGGCCATTCCAGGATATAATTGGGTTTACTGCAAACCTAACTCAGGACTTGTCTTCTGTTTCGTGATGGGCCACTCAAAACGGCCTCTGTCTTAACCCGGTGAAGTCGTATGTTCTACCTGTCTACAAGAAGAAAGACAGTTTTAGCTACATTCCAGTTTGTCTCGGTACGACTTCTCTTGTATTAGTCGAAAAAATAACCAATCTGGATTTTGTTATTAATTCTAACCTCACCTGTGTCGATCACATTAACTCCGTCGTGGGCAAAGTTTATTGTACTCTAAGAAATTTAAGGCAATCTGCACCGTTTACTCCAACTCTTATCAAACAAAAGCTTGCTCGTCAATTAATTTTGCCTATTATCACCTATTCTGAGTTGGTATACAGCAAGCTCGACTCCAGGTCTTCTCATAAAATTGATACCTTATTTAATAATGTTACGCGCTATGTCTATGGAATACGGAAATTTGATCATATATCCGCCTGGAGGTCTAGTTTACTAGGATGCGAAATTTCTGATTATTTAAAAGCCAGAAACTGTATTTTTCTTTTTAAACTGTTGAGTTCAAAAGAACCACATTATCTTTATGAAAAACTGATTTTTCCAAAATCTGAGCGTTCTTATGATCTAATTGTGCCTATCTTCAAACTTATGAGCTCCACAAGACTGTTTTTCATCAATGCTATTAGAATTTGGAACTCTATACCTGCTACCATTAGGGCAAAATCAACAGAAGCAACTTCAAAAATACTCTTTATAATTATTTCTCTAAAAATTGATGAACCATCTATATATTTGCAATAATATATAAATAAGTGATTTTTTTTAGCTTTGTTAACATACCATAATGTTTGTATATATGTTATAAGTTTTATGTACCCGTGT
This sequence comes from Rhagoletis zephyria, assembly GCF_001687245.7. Classification (NCBI taxonomy): domain Eukaryota; kingdom Metazoa; phylum Arthropoda; class Insecta; order Diptera; family Tephritidae; genus Rhagoletis; species Rhagoletis zephyria. Next base: position 30,567 of record NW_016157593.1, on the reverse strand, counting down.
TATCTCCGTTTAATTGAATGTGTCATATGCGTTTGTATATATTTTAGAATTTTAATTTTCTATATATAAATAAATAAGTATTATCTTTACTTTCATCATTGTTGTACTATAAAAGATTGAATCTTATTGTACTAATGCCTGAACCGAAATAAATGAAAATACATATACAGTATTTTTTCATGAAAAAGTTCGATGCAGAACACTGTTTTATCATAATTTGTTATAAACAATTGAAAGTAATATGCAATAAATTACGTAATAAATTTTTGAAAAATTACAGGCTTGAAATGTGAAGAATTATGAGTCGATGGCCGTTTGAAATTTCAAAATCGATAGAACCTAGCAAAAGTTATAGTCGATAGAAGAAAAAGTTACAAAAAACTTTGTTGCTCAATATTAATAACAAAAAACTTTTTTTTACCAAATCACTTGGCACACGTATATAGGACTATAAACTCTACCAGAATATGGTATTAAAAACAAAAACTGAGTCCTAACATTTTTAGGTGGCCCACTTCAGGAATTCTTAATTAATTTAAAACCACTTGAAGGATCGATCCATTTCGCGTCCACAAAATAAGCACTGTAAGACAGTTAATAAAGAAATGGTTAATATGTTGTCCGGAGTAGAAAGGGCGTCGATATCTACTGTCGTTTCTGAATATCCACAGGAGCAAGTAGAAGTAAGGGAGTTGCACCTCATGACTTGATACTAAAAGTTAGAGCAGTTGTGATGCTAATCCACAACCTAAATATGTACTTATGAAGGGTTAGTTAATGGTCTCGCTTAATAGTTAAAAAAGAAGAAGAATAGAGTACGATCTTGCCCAAATACCAAGTTAAAGTTAACTACCAAAAGCAATGCATGTTGTTTTTAGAATAAAGAAATATGCAGATTTTTTATACCACGGAGCACCCCGATTTTCGGGAACTATTACTAGTTATAATAATTTGCCTATAAATGCTTGTAAATATCATAAGAATGATTTGATATGTGCGGAGAAAAACGTTATTATATTCAATAAATATTATCTTATATAAATATTTACATAGCCCATTTCTTTCCTTCTGGTATTATTTTCAGTATAGAAGCAATACACTTAAAGTAAGCATAACATATATAGATGTACCTACATACATCCACACTTTCTTCATTATTTTTAAATGGGAAAACACACAAAGGTCTCCAACAACACGAACGTTTAAGTATATATGCATTTATTTGAACAAATCGAGTAAAAGGTCTGAAATTTTAAGGAAAAGCATTTGCTTAGGTTTTATGCATAAAGCCTTCAATGGAAATGAAAGTTTTTTTTCGACAAATAACAAAAAAATTGTATTTCAGCCTTTTACGGAATGTAACTATAAGGTATATCAATGTCAAAAACGACAAATATTGAATTAATACACATTTGAAGAAAATGTGCGATATGTAGCCTCAACTTATGGCGCTTTCTTCTCCCGAAAAAAATATTTTAAAGAAAGAGCACACAATATGCATGTGAAGACGCTGAGAAAAGAACATGAAAGCTTGACAGGCCTGGCGCAGGGCAGAATAAATGCAACATTATTTCGAGAAAAGAAAACGCTATTAGATTGTAAATCAAATTTCCAGAGGAGAGTCGATATTTTGCCTTAATTCTAAATACCTTCAACCCAATATTAACTTAAAACCTTTGGATGTAGTGAGTGGAAGTAATAACAAAAATTCATTCAAGGCACAGCGAAGCAAGGTGTTTGCTAGTAGCTGATTAAAAATTATAGGCAGATGGGATATTTATATAAACCTTACTATCAACACCTCCATAGATACCTACATATGTCTTCATATGAAATTTCAAATTTATGTTAATTATGGGTCCGAAGTTATAGCTGATTAAAAATTTCACGCCCATTGGAGGCGCCACGCCCCCTTGAAAAATTTACCACGCATTTCAAATAAAACCATGCCTTAATGCCATAACTTTTATAAGGTAACAAAACAAACAGACATTCGCATTTATATATAGAGATTTAATATTTTTTATGCGTACCTATGTATGTTAATATACATATATTTTTTATATCCACTGTGGGCATACATATGTATGTATGTTTATATACATATACATATATATTTTTTATATCCACTATGGGCATGCATATGTATGTATGTTTATATATACATATAATTATAAATCCAACACAAAAGCCTTTGAAACAACCGTCACATAAAAGACAGAGAACCCTTTTTTCGACTTTTACGTGGTAAGAGATATTTTTAAATAGAGAGGTAAGTTTTTTTATAACCATAATTTAAAGGAAGTGAAAAAATCTAAAAATAACTTGGTGCAAAACTATAAATCCATAAATTAAATCCTAACAAAATGTAAAACATTGTAAATAATATGTCCTTTTACTATACTATTTGTGCTCCATTGATTAATGAAACATGTACTTTTTCATCTTGCAATTTAAGAAAGCTAACATTTTCAATTTGGCGATTATCTGATACTCCTCAAAACATTTTCTATTTCGTTGATGTCAGGAGAGCACAAGGGTCGAAATATTATTAGTTTCCATCATAATTTGCCAGAAATTAATACCAAAATGTTCAGTTCCCGTTAGTCGTCAAACTGTTCAGAGGGCATTAAAACGCTCCCAACACCTCGAGTATGGTGTAATGATAGCGGCTCCGCGTCTTTTGCTACATTCCAAAGTTGCTCGAATGGATTTCGCTGGCAAAAGCGTGGCAACTGACTAAAAGTCTGCAAGTTTTCAAAATGGTTATTATACCTCAAAGGTCACTATTAAAAAGTCGATGGTATGGCATACTGCTGAGTAATCTCAAACCAGTCGTTGAGCGCAATGAAAGAAATTGAATTTTTTAACAGGTCAAAGCTGCAATTTATACCAGCAGGGAGATAAAATACTGATTGGAAATCAACAATGTTCGGACCCTTGGGCTTTCGTGACCTCAACCCAATGAAAAATGTGTGTAATCAAAAATTCGAAGGTAATCAGTTATTTATTTCGGTTAACGATTTAGCTGAATCAAAATAATCGAAAACAAACTATCGAAAACGTATTAATCAAAAATATGTCCATAATTAAAAATTAGCGTTCTAACCAACCAATAACAGGTAGGGATGTTCCGGGTATCCGGTAGATATCCGGAATCCGGCTTAACCGGCCGTTTCTCTGTGATCCGACTATCCAGTCGGATACTAGCTGAAATCCGGCCGGATTTCGATTATCCGCCCTGTTCATAGATGGTTACCCAAATACTGATAGTAACGAGTTAAAATTTGGTGGCATCCTAAAACTATTAATTTTCTACAAAATGGAGAAAAGCTAAATTTAAATATAATTTAATAAGGATGATTTTTTGAGGAAATTAATACTTTATTATTATTTCTCATAGCTGGGGTACCCGGGTACAACTTCTGTCGTACTGATTTAAAATGTGGGTGTCTGCATTCGAAGTCAAACCGAGAAATTAAACAAAACACGTTTGTACTTGGTCTGTCCAATGTATGCTTTTTGTGTAAATGAAAACAACTGTTTTAAACTAATTCGGATGCCCTCTCTCTCTCATCAAATCTTGATTGCATGTATGCGAAACTGTAGATACCCTGCAAACTTCTGCGGACCATGTTGCCTCACAGCACTAGTACTTTAACTAGGAAGAATGACCATGGTTACGGCACTAGAGTCGGCGTTATGCAGGAAAAAACTGAGGCTGGAGGCACGCCTGGTAACATGTAATGCAAAATCAGACCAGGTCGAATTATGAAAGCTAACTGCGTATGTACATAAGTAAATGTGCTTCGTAATTTTACAAAAAACGAAATTCCATGAAACTGTCCAGTTAGTCCATTGCGAAATTCTTTTAGGGCTGGTTTCTCCAACTCAACTTAACATACTTAAGCCAATTTTCTTGACTTAGTCAAGAATAAGCTGTGTAAAACGTAGGCTAACTTTTGACTTAAGTCCAAAAAGTGGCTAAACTAAGTTAAATTGAGTTGGAGAAACCAGCCCTTAATGATTCAGTGATGTAAATGAGTTCAAGCAAAGCGTTAACTCGTGTGGCAAATAAATTTAACTTAAGTATTAAAATAAAATGCAGTGCAGTAAACGTCATTTAGAATGATTAATTAAAAAACAAAATGGAACCATACATTAATTCTCAAATGTGAAAATTTGAATGTGGAAAGTGCAAAGCCATTGCCAGTTAATATTGTTTTTGCTTCAAGTGATAGCGATAGGAATGACGCCACTTATGAACTGTGTTTAAAGAATAGCGAAAATGTGAATTAATCTTTTTGTTACTACACTGTGCTGTGTGTACAATCTGTTGTCGTGTAGAAAAAATGTCCTGTCTAATATCCCAAAAGCAGGGCTTATGATAAAGTAATTCGCTGAAAATTTTGCTAAAATTTTTGGCGAAAATAGTGTATCATTTTGCATGTTTGTGATAGTGTCGGAAAGTTTGGAGTGCTGATGAACTTTTCTGCCTACGAATTCGAGAACCATTTGCAAGGGTTAAAAAAAGATATTCGGAAGCTAACACGAACTCTTTAGCAACTTCACAATAATAACATAAATGTAGATTTTATCAAAACGAAAAAAAATAGATGTTATAAATAGTACAGTTGATTGTTTTAAGCGTAAAATTCCCTAATAACATTTTTTAATAAGGCCGTTTATTCCATCCAAAACTGAAGCATTTAAAAAATGTTTAACTGGTGCTGGCTTTGTAATTGGAAGGAGATATGAGAATAATACTACATAGTTTTTTTAATGAGCCGGTAGAGTCTGTTTCTACTCTGGGCATTTGTTATTATATTTATAGATTTCCGGATTAAAGTTTTTACTTTGAAAACTTTTTGGCCCGGTAATTTTGGCTCAACTTTAACATAGATGGCTTTAATGGAAAGTAAAGCTTAAAACACTTTTCGAGCTTATTCGATGTTTTAAAGTGTAAGCAGTTCTGTGAAATAAAATTTAAAGTAAAGCTTTATTAATATATGCAATTTGTTTTAAAGATGTTGTTGCCAAGACTGAAATCAACACTGAAAAGAAAATTAGGGAGGCCTTTTAAACCGTCAAAAAAGCATTTCCGGATGGGTGGAGTTAGTAAGGTAAACGAAGAACATTAAAAATGTTTACTATGTGGAATTTTATGATTTTTATTCCAAATCATTTCGATTATTTAATTCGATAATATTTTAAGTTCATGGTTAAGAGTAATGTAATACATACTAAATTCGTTAATACTTTTCATTATCAACAATCTAGTTATATGTATTATTATTAAGTATTAAATTTGAATTTCAGTTAGTAAGAAAAACAAAGAAAATTAAAAATTTGTACTACAGTGGCGAACTAATGAATAGGGACGCGACATTTTAACAAGTTTGGACTATTTTTTGTTTGTTTACTTAATGTTTATTATTTTTGTGTTATAAAAGTATAGCGGATATCTAACAAAAACCATGAAAGTCTAAATTTCAAACTTTGTACAAAAAATTGGGAAATTCGATAAAATTTCGCAAAATTTTCAAACTATCTTAAACGAATTAACCTCCATGGTTTTTATTAGATAATCAGTTTTACTTTATATAAAACTAATAATAACAAACATTAAATAAACATAAGAAAAATAGCCAACACTTGCCTAAATGTCCCGATCTATTTTTCAGCCACTGTATATGAGATTTAAATATTTTTATTATAAACAATTTAAATTTTTTTATTCCATCATATTTTTGGTTCGTGGATAGGAGTAATGTAATACTGAATTCGTTAATACTTTTATTTGTCAATAAACGTGTTATATGTGTTCATAAATATAAAAATTTAATATATTTTAATTATTTTAAAAGGAAACAATGTAGTCCAGTGTTGGTAGTTTAGGGACTAGTCCGACGAAACTACGGTCTAAAATGATCCAATGTATCTACTTCGTGGAATGGTCAATACTAACTAGTTTAGGGAGTAGTCCTATGTAATGCAGAGTTGGGCTAGGTGTGGTCCAGTCCAATGACATCGCAATGTAAATGTAACCACATTTTCTTCATATATTTGGACTAGACGTGCCACTAGTGATGATTACATTGTTACGTGGTCTTTTGCTAGTGTTTCAACTAGACCAACTTTTTGCAGGGTACGTCTTTCTCTCGAACGTAAAATTTGCGAGAAACTTGTTAAAATGCCGTATCTGCGCAGATACGACATTTACAGGTCTATTCTGCACGTTACCGAAGATTTTGTAGCCGGAAAATTGTATTACCAAAAAATGTTACCAGTTCTTGTCACCGCGATTCTAGGTACGTTGGTAATGCAGTTAAAATATTCAGCAATTCAGCTATGAAGAATTGTGCAAATCCTGGCATTGCATATTTCACGGGGCAATAATTTGTTACCAGCTTATGAGATGGGAAGAAAATTTACCGGTTACAAGAGTATACAGAATGCGAAAAGGGTTTAAAAATTGACAGGAACTTTTTTTTACCGCTTACAAACTTTTTATTACCAGCGCAGAATAGACCTGTTAGTAGTATTAGAACGCTGAGATCGCGGAGTTTACTGGTGAAAAACGTGGGTATCTACCAATTTGTAGTTTTTTCCATCGTATTAATTCAAAAAGTCGGTTTCAATTAATTTTTTGGTTTCAATAAACGTTTTTTTTTTTATTCTTGTATTTTTTGGAAATATTCAGGGTATTCATATAACCGTGTAAATGCCTCGTAACTGTGCAAGCCTCGTAAATAAACCGGGTTTCCGTTCAAAATTAAACAATTTTACGAGCTTTACTTGGATATGAAACTTTTACGCGTTTAGATGAATTTATAACTATTATATTAAACTGCCTTCTATCAAAGTCGATTTATTTGAAAAATTCAAGAGGAAAAAAAATTTTTTCACGTTTACCAATATCAATCAAGTTTCAGCAAATTTTCCTAACTGGAACTAGCCATCTGGTTTTGTCAACTTTTTTCCAGCTAGTTAACGATGTCAATTCTCTAATTGGTAAAAACCAGGTGGCTTTTCTAGCTGGTTTTGAGTAAGTGTAGAAATCATTTGGAAAAACCAGATGAATTTTCTTTGCTTTTTTGACAGCGTTATATGTATATGAGTCGGTACATGTCAAAACTGTATAAGTCTGCAGGCGAAATTTTTCCATATTATTGGTACAATACGCACTGACCGAAAAATCAAATATTTTAAACTAAAGCAATGTGACTAAATAATGTCGGTAAGATTAAAAAAACACATTTAATATTAACTATTTATTTAAAGGTGACTAAGTCCCACCATAAGTGTAAATCAGAATTGCTTATGTCCATTCCAGTCAATCATATTGTGGTCTGCTACTGTACATATATTTGGACATATGGTTCGATATATATCAAACCTCCCTTAGTCCACCTTAAAAAATTTTGGGAAATTTTGCTTCAAAACTAAGTCCATATGACATTTTTTCCAACAAAAAGACTTCTCAATATTGAATATAGCTTAACTTCTCATGCTTTTTTTCGCAAACTGCTTCCAAGATCTATTTTGTAAACATTTAGAGTTTTGCAATAGCTACTTGAAATATACAGCGAGAAAAGAAAGGACCACAATTTCCAAAAATTGTCTAATGATGGACATGGGCAGGTTTGCTATGTATCGACTCATATGTTCAATTTTATTTCTAGGAAACTAAAATAAAAAAAGAAATGGAAACCAATAATACATATGTATATTATTTGTGTATTATTTATCTTATTTTTAATATTTGTAATTTATTTTGTATTAAAAGTTACATACGTCGTTCTGTAACATCAAAAATGCGTCCAATACTGCCAAAGAAAGTGGGTATGTACATACGTTGTTCTAAAAAATGATCATTAGCCTCAAACAACCAAGAATACTGTTTAATAACCACGTATCTGCATACTACACTGTAGATACGTTGTTTTTGATTAGTATGCAGGCTACAAATCTGGCTGAATTACTGGAAAAAGTGTAGATCCTGCAATATTTTTGCAGATACCCACGTTTTACATCAGTATTTATCGAAAATTTCTGCAGATACTGCACAAGTGCAAATTTAAAGCTTCCATGATACAAAAAAAGAAGGTAGTTTCACTTTGAAATTTTTTGACATAAACTGTGCTTATGACGTTTATACTTTTCTTAAATTGCTCGAGTAGCACTGCCTCAACAACGAGTTTAGGAACAAATTATTGTTTTGGAAATTTTATTATTTTTTAAAGGAATTTTTTATGCATTAAAAAATAAAAACACGCAAAGTAAATTTACTTAATTCATCGTATTAGCATAGCTATTAATAAGTGTGTAGTTATTTAAAATACCTTAAATTACCTTACCGGAACAAAATTTGGCATTATATGCAGTGTTCCATGATATAATTATTATAGATATTAGGACGTTACTTTAATTTGGATCCTTTTTAGAGGACATATGAACAAAATTTACAAATACTTAGAGCTCCTTGTTATAGTTTATAGACAGATAAACTACTCGCTCTACTGCTGCTGGTGCAGCGCTCCCCTTAGATTGGGCACATCCGTCCCGAGGCTGAAAATTTTCCGCCGAAAACTGGTTGGAACAAGCAAACAACACCTCGGTGAAGTTACCATGCACATGGCCATCCCGAAATATGCAGCTAATCGTAATAAATAATGATGACATTGATTGCATAAACAAATAGATTATCTATGTGCATTACGCAATGTAATATGAGTGCTATACTTGCCTTCCGTTTTATAATTAATTTTAGAAATAAACCACTAAAAGCTCGCTATAAAATGATGCTCAAAATATATTCCTTGAAATAATTTTTGAAATAATTTTTTTTTGAAGTAAAAAAACACTTTTTAGTTTCTTCAAAGAATATGGTAGCTTCAATTTAAAAGAAAACGTCAAAAGCACAATTTACGTCAAATGGGAGCAATGGCGGATAAGAAGAAGAAGTGAAACTACCTTTAACTATTGGTATCATGAAAACTTCAATAACTTTATCATTATTTAAAATTTGAAAACTCTTTTTGCATGAATAAATTCGTATTTTAAAGACGAATTCAATGTGAATAACTCATTTTCGAAGAAAAATGCGGATACCCACATTTTAAATCAGTACGGCAGACTTGAAGTTCTCATGTAAATAATAATTGGTAACATTACATGCAACAGATTATGTTTTTATACCCGAGCGCACCTGTGCACAAGCGTATTATCTACATACATATATACAGTGACTCAAACAAATTACCACGTCTTGGATTTTTTTTTAAATATTCGTACTGTTCTTTGAGCTTATTTTTTTGTTATTTTTCTATAAAAATACCTTCCAAGCTTTAACCACAAGCATATAATCACAGTTTCAAACTTTATAAAAAAATTTAGGAAAATTCAACAAATTTTCATCAAAATTTCAACTTTTTATTCTGAATCTTTAGAACATTTTTGGGTATGCAGTTTTATAGCCCATATAATTTTAGTCTAATGAAGTGAAAGTTTTGAACACTTATGACCACATATGTGTATCTCGGTAACCGCTCGATCAATTTGTATCAAACTCGGTGTGATTATTGTTCTTGCCACATAAGAGCAAAATGTTGAAAATTATTGAAATGTAACTAAAATTATGCCCACTTTTCATATAACGGTAAATTTCAGAAATGCTTGAAACTTCGATATGTCGAAATTTAAGGACGTTAATTTACTCAAAATGAATCCCTTTAAAATAAGTAACATTAGTTGTGTTTATTAACAAATTATCCAGTAACTTTTCAGTAACTCTCCAGTAACTTAATTTCTGAGAATTCGCTCTCATAGAAGAAATATCCAACAAAGTACGCGAACGCGAATCCAGGAATAATTTGCAAGTTTCATGAACAGCTGATAAATTGCTTGTTTCTTCACAGCAAATTCCTAATAAAATAATATATTTAAATAGGTTTGTTTACTTTGTCAATTTCAACAATTAAAACAAACTGTTTAATTTCCTTATTAGTTTAAATTGCATCCAGCAACATGCGATCAGCTGTTTCTCGTACTGGCAAATTCCTAGAAGTAAAAATTTATCCAGTAAAATCCAGTAAAAACTTATAACTTCAACTACCATTTTTCGTTCTCTCTATTTACCCTACTTTGCAAGTTTTTGAGTACAAAAACGCCAAAACATAAAAATTCGTAAAATATTTTACTGGATTTTACTGGAAATGCGTAAACAAATACTGCTATTATTATGGAATTTTGCGAAATGGGCGTGATACCGCCCACATATAACTATGTACATATGTATATAAGTTTATCTCATTATGTCTAACTGAACATTATATCGAAGAAGTTTGAAATAGTGGTAAAACTACCCCTGCTTACTACGTACCGGTAGTTTTCGGAATGGTAAAAATACTATATTGAGTACTTGCGCCTGGTATTTAATGTTCGGCTCCGCTTGAACTTAGACTTTTTTACCTCGCTTTTATTAGCTCGGGATGTAACTATGTAATATTGATGCGCCTAAAAGATGCAGCGATTTCCATGCCACGGATGCCATGGAAACAAGCATAAAAAATGCAATTCCAACTACAAATTCAAGACCATTTCCACAACATCCTGAACAGCCCTATTGTTCTTTTACATACAAGTAGGGTTGCCAGATTTTGAAACGGAGTACATTTATATTTTCGATAGAAAAAAAGCAGTACATGACATAAAAAAGGAGTGCAATTTTCTTTTTATTTTTTGTGCAATTTATTGTTACAAATTACCGTTAATTAGGTACAAACAAACAAAGATATCTTAGAAATCTTTTTCAAAGCAACAATAAATGTGAAAAATAATAAATTGGCTTTCAAATAGAGACGGTTGTTAAAGAGACGGTGATCGAAGGGGGAGTGGACGTGTTACCTTTTCCGACCTTTTTGAAGAGGGCATGACCCGCTATTGACAAAAATTTGACTCCCGACCACCTAGGGCCCCTATGGTTCCCCAGGGACCCCTTAGAAAAATTGCCAAAAGTCACAATTTCCACATGCGTCCACAGTATTTTTGCGTAGAATTCAATTTTCAATGACCGCCCTTATAGGAAAGTTTCCCCAACTAAAAAACTAAAAACTACAAAAGAATTCCAGACTCTTCCTGAATGTATGGCCATTTTTTTAATTTAAGCCTTATAATTAATTAAATATTTTTCTGATTTTTATACCCGAGCGCCCTGCCCCTAAGGCCATGCTTACACCTTTTCACTATCACACTTAACTTTGCTTACTAAGTAGTGTTTGCCACAATATGAATGGCAACGTCCAGCGCGATAACTGTCGCACAAGTTTTTTGAAAAATAAAAGGGTTCTTTATAGATTTTGTGGTTTTTTTTGTTAACTTTGAAAAAATTTTACTTTAATTTTATTAATTGGTTGAAAAATTTTAATCCTGATTTGCATTTGCCAGATTTGGGAGAAAAGTACATGCGGCACGAACCTCTTTTTCAGGTGTATTTGTTCTTAGATTTTGTTTCGAGTCTTTTCGATTGCTGAGTATGAGGCCTTATGTTGGACAAAAGACGGAGTATAAAGGACCCAAATGGGGGAAATTAGCCTATGGTTACAGAAGATATGTAATAAAGTAACCGACGAAGACTTGCGCTTTTCTCCCAAACCCCCCGGTAACCCCAAATGACGGTTAAATTTAAAGACTATACAATAACTACTTTTTTACTTCCGCTTTTCTCTCAAAATGNTGAAAAATAATAAATTGGCTTTCAAATAGAGACGGTTGTTAAAGAGACGGTGATCGAAGGGGGAGTGGACGTGTTACCTTTTCCGACCTTTTTGAAGAGGGCATGACCCGCTATTGACAAAAATTTGACTCCCGACCACCTAGGGCCCCTATGGTTCCCCAGGGACCCCTTAGAAAAATTGCCAAAAGTCACAATTTCCACATGCGTCCACAGTATTTTTGCGTAGAATTCAATTTTCAATGACCGCCCTTATAGGAAAGTTTCCCCAACTAAAAAACTAAAAACTACAAAAGAATTCCAGACTCTTCCTGAATGTATGGCCATTTTTTTAATTTAAGCCTTATAATTAATTAAATATTTTTCTGATTTTTATACCCGAGCGCCCTGCCCCTAAGGCCATGCTTATACCTTTTCACTATCACACTTAACTTTGCTTACTAAGTAGTGTTTGCCACAATATGAATGGCAACGTCCAGCGCGATAACTGTCGCACAAGTTTTTTGAAAAATAAAAGGGTTCTTTATAGATTTTGTGGTTTTTTTTGTTAACTTTGAAAAAATTTTACTTTAATTTTATTAATTGGTTGAAAAATTTTAATCCTGATTTGCATTTGCCAGATTTGGGAGAAAAGTACATGCGGCACGAACCTCTTTTTCAGGTGTATTTGTTCTTAGATTTTGTTTCGAGTCTTTTCGATTGCTGAGTATGAGGCCTTATGTTGGACAAAAGACGGAGTATAAAGGACCCAAATGGGGGAAATTAGCATATGGTTACAGAAGATATGTAATAAAGTAACCGACGAAGACTTGCGCTTTTCTCCCAAACCCCCCGGTAACCCCAAATGACGGTTAAATTTAAAGACTATACAATAACTACTTTTTTACTTCCGCTTTTCTCTCAAAATGCTACCGCCGGTAAACCCAAATGAAGGTTGAAATTTAAAAACAAATTAATAAAATTGAAGTAAAATCTGTGAATAATTTATTTTTCAAAAAAAAACCTGTGCAACAGATATTATTTTACATCCTGTATATGATAAAATATTAATAGCTGGAAAAAGGAGTACAACAGAAGTACAAAGATAATAAAGGAGTACATTTCCAGATATTTTTTTTTTGGAAGTACAAGGGAGTACATTGCAATAAAAAGGAGTACGTTTACTCCCAAAAGCAGTACGTCTGGCAACCCTACATACAAGGCAAAGGTCACTGCGTTAAAATGTAATTCCAAATTCAAATTGAGAAGAGTAATTTGTAATCAATATGTTTCCGTTAATCAAATAAACTCGCAGCTTACTTGATTTTTTTTAAATTATAATTTGATAATTATCAAATATACTGTCTAAACTGCCTTGTGGTACCCGGTCATGCGAACTAAGGAGAAAAATTATTCATGAACAGGGCGGTTATAGAAGATTCAATTTAAAAATCATACTAATATTAATGCAGGAAAAAACAAAAAATTATTTTAGGTCTCAGTAAACAAAAACTTATGGACTAGATGAAAACTTAAATATATAAATGGTTCATCCACTAGAAGATAAATAGTAATGGAGGGAAGATTTAAAGTTACTTTTGTTGACTTTGGTTTTGACGGCAGGTGAAATAGAATTCCAAATACGAATAGCGTTAATGAAAAACAGTGGGAGAACTTTTAAAGTTCTATGAAAGCAGAATTAAGTTAGTGAAACGTTCCTCCAGTATTTGGTTTCATAGGGATTCGGATACCTTTCTCATTGAAGTAGTAAAAAAAAATCGCTTAAGTGTTTTTTCGGTTAAGCGTACAAGTTTTTCGTGCAAAGAAGGATTTGCGACTAAACAAAATATACTGTATCTAATTAGTAATTAAAGTTAAAAGTTTTTATATTTTTCATTATGAAAAGAAGCATTTCGGAATCACCGGGCAACAACCTATTTCTATTTTTAACGTATCTAAATGCTGAGGTGGTGCGCAGAGATATGTATTTCATTGCCAGTGTAAACAAATTTGGAAATTTATTGCGACTATGCTTCCACCAAATGAAAGGATCTTCTTGTCTGGTATAAGGGATAGCTGTAAATACATACATATTTCTCCATTTCAAAATCGCTGTCTTTTTTCTTGTATGGTCGCTGCCTGTCTACCCATCGTTTGGCTATCCACATCACTACAAAAACTGGAATCTGCATCAGAGTCGTTGTCAATTTCCCAAAGCATTGCCAAATATCCTGGTGAGCGAGCTCTTCAATAGAAGCGTTCTCCAGAGTTTGGCTTTTTCATATGATTTAACTGGTTTCTCCATGCTAACTAATTTATATTTTCAAATTAATTCATCAACAACCCAGTTTTGGGCGTCATTGATGTCAGAAAAAACGAGTTTTGGAACTTGGATAACAAAATATTGCAGCAAAGAAGCATTACGGGACGATATGTAAGCATGCATAATAGTTCGATTTGCATCGCGAGTTTTTGCTTAGCGGCGTTCATTGTTGTAAACTTTTGTCTTTGACGTTTCTCCTCTATCTACCAAAAATAATCGATAAATCAGGGTTGCAGATGGAAAAGTTATTTTTTAAATTTGAGATTTTGTATTCTTAATTACGTATTGGATAGTTCTACAAAGAAACATAATATAAAAAAATCCGATCGGATATCCGAATTCGGCTCTATCTCTATCCGGGACATCCCTAATAACAGGCAAGACTTATTCAGCCCTATTCTGCATTTCGATTACGTTCCCGCATTCCGCTCCGCTGGAATCGAACTTAGGTATTCTGCGTTACAATCGAAATGAAAGAAGAAGAGGAAGAGAGAAAACATCTTTCGAAATCAGCTATTTGCCTAGGAATGTGTGAAATCGAAACAAAACAAATAAATATTTGCCACCAAACTATAGCAGCATATGAAGTTAAAGTTTGTAAATATTTTAAAATAACTAAATATGCCTAGCATCACTGTAATTTAAAAGTAAAATTTAAGTGGATACATAATTATAAGAATGAAATCCATAGCCGCTGCGTTATTGCTTGAAGAGAAGAACGAGTCCCAGATTGCTGATGCGGAAGTTGAAAGGCGGAGATTTAGGGACATGTTTGATCTTTTTCAGATGAGTGAAGAGTCATAAGGAATTCATCTTGAACTGTATTACTCATCGCTTTAAGTCAGTGAAATTATAAACGTTGTTTGAGCACTCCACAAAATTTGCATTTACTACAGTGGAAGATTTGAACGCAAATGAATCCCATTTTGTAAGCCGTCAGGAGGAGGGGAAGAACAAAGCTTATCTTTCCATAGCAAATCGAATGCGAGGCAACATACGCACCTCTTTTAGTAAAAACGAGTGCAATAATAAAAGCATCTTTTTTATGTAACTTCACATTTTATGTATGTATGTATCTATGTGCATACATCTATTAATTTTATATAAAAAGAATAAATTGCATTCAGTGCATTTCACAGTCTTATTTATATATAATGTAAACAAAAACGCCTGGACTTCCATTTTGAAAACGTCGACATCCCTTTTGGTTGCCATTATTTGAGCCAATTTTTCGTATTGCCCGTATTACCGCTCGCGAAAACAAAGAAATCGAGAAAATTCATTTATTATGACTTTTACAATCATGCACAGTATATTTTACTTAAATATTTTATAAAATTTTATTATTTAACCCCACGAAAATAACAATTGAAACGTTCTCCGTCAACAAATTTGCAACTTAGAAAAACGGAACTACGATCGAAATGTAGGTATAATCGTAAATTTCGAAGATTGATCGAAAGGAAACGGAACGCGGAATACCAAAGTTGCCAAACGGAGAAAATTTCGATTCGAGTCGAAATGCAGAATAGGGCTGATTATTGATTTTTCGCTACTTTTTTTGTTAAAGGTCTTGTTCATTTTCTTTCATTTAAAAAAGCATACATACTTTGTATGGAAGAAAATGCACAACACCGCTATTAAAAAAAATTTCACAAATTAGGTGCAAGTCCTACTTCAAGTCAGTGATGGAAAAGTAGGTACAATTGCACTCTTAAAATGTGAAGGGACATTTGGTACAAACACGCCACTTAGGTATACATGCTTTTTTACAGGAATCTTTTAAGCCTTTTCAAGGTTCTGCCAGCTGTACTAAACAATTGCAGACAGATTCCTCTAACCCTAAGAACTAAAGCTGTATGAGCGTTAGCGACAAATGAAGACTTCAAATGAATGCCGAAAAAATGATAAGAAGAATGGTCAAAAATACTTATTTAATATGGAGGATTGAATTGGAAAATATGGATTGACACACGAGAATAATACGTAACCACGTAACCATATTAGACAAATGTGGATTCTAAAATTGGACATGGTGTCGTATAGACAGGTTCTTTTCATATTTCCGTACATAATAATAATAATAGATTGGCGCTTACACATATGTTAGTGTTTGGCCGAGCTTCTCCTCCGACTTGTGGCGTGCGCCTTGATGTTGTCACACAAAGCGGAGGGACCTACAGTTTTACGCCGACTCCGAACGGCGCTTGTATTTTTATGAGAAGCGGTTTTTTCNATGAAGACTTCAAATGAATGCCGAAAAAATGATAAGAAGAATGGTCAAAAATACTTATTTAATATGGAGGATTGAATTGGAAAATATGGATTGACACACGAGAATAATACGTAACCACGTAACCATATTAGACAAATGTGGATTCTAAAATTGGACATGGTGTCGTATAGACAGGTTCTTTTCATATTTCCGTACATAATAATAATAATAGACTGGCGCTTACAAATATGTTAGTGTTTGGCCGAGCTTCTCCTCCGACTTGTGGCGTGCGCCTTGATATTGTCACACAAAGCGGAGGGACCTACAGTTTTACGCCGACTCCGAACGGCGCTTGTATTTTTATGAGAAGCTGTTTTTTAATGGCAAAAATACACTCGGCGGTTTGCCATTGCCTGCCGAGGGACGACCTCTGATAAGAAAAACCTTTTTCTATATTTTTTGCGATGTTGCTTTAACCAGGGCTTGAACCCAAGTGCTGATGAGTGAAAGCGCGCACTGCTTACCACTACACCACAGCGGCCGACCAGTTAAATATATTAGAGTTGGGTAGTTCACGAACTAGGTACATTTGGTACAAACACGCCACTTAGGTATACATGCTTTTTTACAGGAATCTTTTAAGCCTTTTCAAGGTTCTGCCAGCTGTACTAAACAATTGCAGACAGATTCCTCTAACCCTAAGAACTAAAGCTGTATGAGCGTTAGCGACAAATGAAGACTTCAAATGAATGCCGAAAAAATGATAAGAAGAATGGTCAAAAATACTTATTTAATATGGAGGATTGAATTGGAAAATATGGATTGACACACGAGAATAATACGTAACCACGTAACCATATTAGACAAATGTGGATTCTAAAATTGGACATGGTGTCGTATAGACAGGTTCTTTTCATATTTCCGTACATAATAATAATAATAGACTGGCGCTTACAAATATGTTAGTGTTTGGCCGAGCTTCTCCTCCGACTTGTGGCGTGCGCCTTGATATTGTCACACAAAGCGGAGGGACCTACAGTTTTACGCCGACTCCGAACGGCGCTTGTATTTTTATGAGAAGCGGTTTTTTCATGGCAAAAATACACTCGGCGGTTTGCCATTGCCTGCCGAGGGACGACCTCTGATAAGAAAAACCTTTTTCTATATTTTTTGCGATGTTGCTTTAACCAGGGCTTGAACCCAAGTGCTGATGAGTGAAAGCGCGCACTGCTTACCACTACACCACAGCGGCCGACCAGTTAAATATATTAGAGTTGGGTAGTTCACGAACTAGTTCGTTCGTTGAACTAGTTCATTAAAAAACTGAACGACCTAATTCGAAATTTTAAAGGAACCAAAATGAAGTATTCTTTCAGCCTTGCGTTAACCCATATTTGCAGCTCTTTGAAACAGCTTAGGTGTTGCCAACTTACGAAAAAAATTTAGAAGTAAGAATATTCGTGTGCTATTCTAAATAATTACTAAACGGAGAATCGTGGTAGCTCTGCGCCATATGTAATCGGTTGGAGCTTTAATTTAGGTTTGGTTCTATTCTACTATTTGCTTCGGTTGTTCTGCTATACTAATTTATACTAAAATAGTTCGTTTCGAACGATAAAAATTAATAAGAATACCCTGAAAATATAAGGGCTCTCTATAAAACTTTCTTGTCATTTTGTAATGCACTGTATAGTTCAAAAAAATCCTTGGTTGTTCTAAACGAAAGGTACGTATTTTTTTAAATAAATGAATGTAACAGCTCAAGAAATTGAGGGCTTATATTCATTGAATTAAATTTTAACTTTAGAGCTGAATAGTAGTTTCTTCTAACAAGCGATACATAATGTTGTTCGGATACCGCCATGTACTCGATTCTTGTACTCTTTAAAAATATCGAAGAAAAGTTTCGATGCTACAAGTGTATCGGAGAGAAGTACTCGATACTTACGCGTATCGAATTCATTAAAGCATTCCGTAAAAGGGCCTGTGAATGTTTAAACGTATTTGCATATATTTATTAAAAAGGTTTGATAAGAACGTTGCGTTTTCTGCCACCGCGGCAATGCTATGTCATTCGAAGAAAAAAATCGAGTACTTTCCAACTTACCAAAAGAGAAGCCACAAGTTTGATCGAGTCCTTTCGTCCAAAACCTACCGAAAGAGTAGCCATAAATCTTGCAAAACCTGCAACTTCACTTTTCAAAGCGCTGTCGATATCCGATTCTCCAACTGCTCAGCGTTACCGCTATAATTTTTTATATATGTTTGTATGAACGTGTTGCCAAAAGCACTATAGCATGATTCATTTATTGTCACAACCAAAATTCTGAATAAGTAAATACCTTCCACCTAATACTTGCGGGAAGGATTCGAGTACAAAGAGTACTCAGTACTTGAAGAAAGTATCGAAAATGGGGGGTGTAATAACACAAACGGCAATAACGCAAATTTGTTTTATTTCCCAATTGAATGTGAAATAACACAAATTTGCTATATTTCATTTCTCGTTGAGCAATAAGACCAACTTTTATACTTAACAATTTGAGTAATAAAGCAAACTAGTGCACATATGTACGTAGTCACCCAGTTACATTTGACAAAAAGGAGTACATGAACAAGTTAAATGGACGGATTTGTAAGTATACAATTTTGAAAGTGCCCGGCGTCGCGGCGGTCCGCGCTCGCGTCCCCCGCCCCTCCCCTCCTTTCGCAATTATGTACTGGTGGCATTATAACCGTTTAGAAAAAGGAAAAATGATAAAATAACACTAGTTCACTTCTGAAACTGCTTTTTAATGTCCAAGTAATGGGAATTATTGTGTATGGTGTTATTGCATGCTGCATCCCACCCATAGTGGAATTTACCAGGTGCCACTGCTTTATTTGAAAATTTGCCTATAAAATGTGACTATAAGGCAGCCGAATGTCAGAAAATAAAGCGAGAAA
>NW_016157593.1:0-11345 GCF_001687245.7 Rhagoletis zephyria | reverse complement strand
GCCGTTTTATTACTTCATCTGTTTATTGCGACATGGTTCCATGCAAACATTTTAAAGTTTTCCAGCAATGTTTTTAACAACATATTAAAAAGCATGCAGAAAAAATTCATACAAAAGCGCTATGTCCAATATGCGGAGCAGTTTTTAAAGACGATGCTTTTCCTATATTTTGTTAGACTTTTCATAAGTAAAAATATTTTGTGAATATTACTTTCTTCATATGCATTATATCACATATTTTGTTTAATTCAAGGCCTATCAAACAGGTTTAGAGCATTTGAGCAAAAACAACATTTGCCTGTATTTTGTTGTTGCTTCTGGTATCGAAGGTGCCAAAAACTGTTCCGATTTTTTTCTTCTACATCAAAGCGTGCCATGCGAAATACGAAAAAGGTAAAAAATTTAAATTGAAAAAATGAAAATTGTTGCAGCTTTCTTTCTTAGTAAATTGGTTCGCTTCTCGAAGCATTGATCCACCATCCTGTGCCAGGCCCAGTAATCAGCGGTTGTGCTGCTGAGTTGGGCGAGCTTTCCAAAAGCTGCTATTTAATCGCTGGTTTTGTATGGAAAATGTTTCACATGCAAATAGATTTTAACAATTTAGAATTTTTTTGAGAAGAAATGTAAAATATTTACCATTTTCGAGAACAAATAATTTGAAAAAAATCAAATCAGCTGCTATACTGATATTACCTGTTCAATGTGCCTTGGTTTAATTGTATTTTTGGAATAAACAAAGTTCTTTTTCCTTCTGTCAGTAAACTGTGTTTTTTTTACAAATAGTATAAATAAGCAATGGGAAATAAGGCAAAATTTGTTTTATTTCCAACCTTTGTTGGAAATAAAGCAAAACTCAGATTTTGGTATTAATTCCCATTTAAAAGTGAAATAAAGCAAATTTTGCGTTATTGCCGTTTGTGTTATTTCATCCCCCCCATCGAAAATTTACTCGTAGTTATGTACTTGTATTGGAACAACACTAGCGATACATAAGGTCAACATTAACATCAGTGATTACAGTTAAGTCTCGGACAAGTTTTAACATATGGGGTACTTAAATATTTATTTATTTTATTTTAAATATACATATAAGACATATACCCAGTAATATCTGTATAATTTGTATGTCATTTTTGCAATAATGAGTAAAATGCATATTTTAACTAAACCTTGACGTATATTTTGTTTTCAGGTGATGGCTTTAGTTTATGGGACGACCACCGCAGGCTCGTACAAGAAAGTTGGAAATCAAAAAAACGGGCAAGGACTGTAGGTTCTAAATGCTATATCATCCTAGCATGCGACGTACAACTGAACATAGGTACAAATATATAAACATACATACATACATAATGGTGACGTACGCACAAAACTAACATACCTACGAGACTAAAAGCACCCCTATGTACATAGATACGTACACACATACGTATACACGAAGCTGGCATGGCAAGCGCGTACAAATTTCGCAAACACCAACTTAGGCAACCATGCGCACTAACATAACCACAAAATGCGGAATAAGCCCGCTCACTTCTCAAACAGCTCATACAAAGCCGGAGCTAAAGCTGCCAACATGAACTCAACCAGCATCAGTTGTCCGTAGGTAAGCACGGAGCGTATCTGGGGCTTCGGGTCTATTTTGACGCTCTTGGTTTTCCTTCTTGGAGGAAGACTGACTGGTTGAAGGGGAGCTGCAAGGGGGTTATACCCCTCATGCAACGCTCCGAAACCATTATGGGTAGGGACACGATATCGAACTGAAAGTATCGATATGGTATTCATTTAAAGTATCGATTTAAAAATATCGGCTACCAATTAATATCGGAATAAAAAGACTCGATATTCTAAATATCGATACCAAAAACCCAAAAAATTTATCTGAATATAGGTCTCGCATATAAAATACCATAAAATACAATCGCCTTTCAGAATCGACATAAAACTGTAGGCATCCCCTTTGTGCCACGACATTAAGGCCCACGCGACAAATCGGAGGAAAAGTTCGGCCAAACACTAACATATTGTGTAAGCGCCGGACTTTATTATTATTATAACACGTAGAGATTGAGGTGTTGACTTAAACACCGAGTAAAAATTTCTGTACTTTAAAGCCCAATTTATATCGGGAAGAATTGTTACAGACCAACCTTATATGCGTGCGTAAAAAGCTAACTCAAATTCCAAGATTTGTCATGACATTTCGATTTGACGTTTATGCTCAATTGGCATATTATCGCGACTATGAATTCAAAATTTTTCTCAGCAAACTTTGTAAATTTGACAGAAATGCAACTCTGAGAAATCACGCACGCAAATTGATTTGGGTTTATCAAATGAGAAAAACTTGAGTGCGTACGTAGAAAAACTCTCGCCGGTAATATTGGGTTGAGCTGTTAATAACATTATCCTTCACTGAGAAAAAAAAAACGCGTTGTAAAAATATAATTTTTTTATTTGATTACCATTTAAAAATGTTCGTATTTTAATCAAGTGAAAAGTCTTAACAAAATGGATTTTTCCGTTATACATACACTACTTACATATAATGGAAATATTCAATTCAAATACTCCAGTATTAAAATTAAGCATTTTTCACTACACGGATGGCGTTTTGCACGTCTCGGATGCTTTTTCATATGTAAATAAGAAAGTATATGTATACAAAGCATGCACAGCAGTGACAACATGTGTGTATACTAGGGTGGCCAGATGCGCTGATTTAATCAGTACATGTGTTGATTTTTTTCTATTGTACTGATTTTTAAGATCCCGAAATCAGTATGCAAAATCTACTCATTTTTTGAGTTTGTACTGATTTTGTACTGATTTTTACATTTAATACTTTTGTAAATATGTGTAGTTGACATTTACTTGAGGTTTACATGTCCAAAACAATGGTTTTTGACAACACATATGTGTGAGCAGATTGAAAGCTTTAATTAAATTTAAACCATTATTAAAAAGTTTGGATTGAACCCAACCCAACTTCACGATTTGCAGGTTTTACAGGATTTACATGAAAAGCTGGTTTCGCCATTAATAAATCTTATGAAAGGTGGTGGTGAGTTAATCATATATTAGGTACACTGAGAAGACGACAATAAGAGATACACCCCTATTCTGCAACTCTTTCGTATTTGGATTTTGCTACGAATCGTAGAAATAGTAAACTGCAATCCGAATGGTATTTTCATACTTTCGAAATTCGTAACAATGGCATGCCTAAAAACGAACGAGTATTTATATATTTTTATATATACGAGTAAAACAGAATCTTTGTTGACCCTTATCGAGGAACTTGGGTCCGGTTTAGTTATTTATAGAATGATTTTCTGTTGTTGTGTCCAAACGCATAATCCGAATCCAAAAACTTTAACATCACGTGTAATCAAAGGATTAAAATTTTATTTAAAATAAATGTCTCAAATTTCCGAGCACTATCTTATTAATAAATTCGGTTTGCGATATGAACTATTTTTGCAAATTTCGACGTGGGTTCTGCGCAAAAATACTGTGGACGGCGTAGCCGGAGTGATGTGCACAAGAAGTGTTCTATACCTTTGACATGCGGAAGCCCCTCTTCTCCGGCAACACAGAAAGGAGAATTCTACTTAGTAAGGGTTATAATCCCTTAGCACGGCCGATGGCAGAAGGAAATGCAACAGGTGGTGGACCTAACAAAGTGCATGTCTTCAATGGCTTGGAAGAAGCTGTTATTGCATTAACTGGATTGAGAACCAGTTCTTCAGGCATAGTAGTAGTTCTGGCTTGAGGTTCAACAATTCAACCAGAAGCTGACATAGACGCGGCCATGGTTACTATGTCCGACAGCTCCGCATATCTTTGTGAAATTATTCCCATAGCGCGGTCTTACTCCGCTGCTATAATTGCAAATGCAGTAGAATCCACGGTTTCCTTTAAAATATGTAAAATCAAACAATTTTACTATAAATAAGCACTTCATGAGTGTTTTTTTAATTCCTTTCCACTTTGTTTTCTTCATTCAGCTATCTTCGAGAAACAACTGATAGCTGGCAATGCTGCACATGTTTCCGCAAGGGTTGCAGCATGTGGATTTTTCGTTTTTCGTAGCGTAGCGTTCTAGAATAAGGGGGATAATCTTTTGATTGTAATTAAACATCGCCGTACAAATACCAGCCGAATACTCTCCGACACCGACTGCCGACTCTGTCTCTTTATCTCCCTCTCTCCCCTGCACGACAAGTTGCCGGTATTCTAGATAGCCGGGTGGGTGTGTTCGACTTAATACACAAATCATTGGGTTTTATTTGGTGGGGGTTATTGGGACCTTCGCTGGACTCTGGAGGGCAGAGCATACAAAACAAATCGCGAAGTCTTATCCTGACACAGTTCACTGACAAAACGAATAATTACTTACTTCTTAAAAGTTTAATTTGTCGCATTTTACTATTTTAACTTCCAAACCATCAAATTCAATTTAGGGATTTGCGTAAATTCCAACCAGCTATTTTTGATCAGCTGTTTTCTTATTGGCAACAATTTTTCCGGCAGATACTAGCAGATTTCCCTCAAATGAAATGACATTTTGCTCTCTCAATTCCCCCACTTTCCAAGTTTTTTGCGTACGCGAACACAAAAAGCTAATAATTTTTATAACTTTTAATAAATGAGAGGTATGCGAATGCAACTAATTGTGAACGGTATTTTTACTTTACGAATTTCATTGTACAGTACAAGGACTCACAGTTATACGTTGTACCAAAAATTGAAAATATACGGCACGCGGCTGTTTTCAACAGCGGATATTTTAAATCTGGTACTTGTTGCCGGAGTTCAAGCAAAGGCAAAGCTTTATGTTGCATTTTCAGTGCCTTACCTTCTTTTAACTCTTTCGATGCGAAAAGCTTTTAACTTTGGGATATCATCAGTGTTGCCGTTTTGATGCAAATGGATCAAAATTATACGTTTTTCATGTTTTTAAGATACTTTTATTTTCAGCTTAGTATAAATTGTGATACATTTTCATTCACAAGTCGATGGTAACTCTTCCCATCTTAAGACTTTTATGATTTTGTGGCCACACCTTTAATCTGCATATGGCATCACTGTTAGCTACAGACAACTAGCCTGTTCCCGTACTCAAGGATTTAGTCCGAAATAGTCCGAAGTCGTTTCTTTTCACACATTAATCATATATTTTGCGAACAATTTCACACTAAATCATGGAGTGCGGGAACAGGCTAATATTGTCGTTCCTTTTACTTTTCGATTTTGAAGCTGTCGGATGAGGTACTGGGCTAAAGGCAGTGTCACACGATTGGTACGTTTGTACAGATTTGTAATTTTGGCAGTCACAGAGTTGTGTTCTTTAGAAATTTGAGTTCAGCTCAATAAAAGAATTTTCAAACAACACTACTCTGTAACTGCCAAAATCTACAAATCTGTACAAATGTACCTGTTTAAGCGACTTATGCATTTCCCGCATAAACAAAGAACAGCGAACACACACATGTACTTGTATTGCACTCCCGCCCAAACCCAAGTGCAGCGAATAAACACACGCGCTTGTGTTTATAAATAATCCGCTCGTTCTTCATTGAGTATGCATTTTTTTATGCACTTCTCAACTGCCGCAGAACAAAACCTACTAAAGTAGTTAATTGCTGGCACCCCAAATCATGCTCAACAATCCCGCTTGATGCATCACAACTCCTCCGGAGTGGTTTTAAACAGCAAAAGCCAAAGCGCTACAAGCTGTTGGGGCTCTGTATTACTTTCAGCATACAGAGGTGGTACAAGAGCTACCATTGGCCACAGCGCCTACCCAATTTTTGAACTTGAATCAATTACCAGGGCTCAACACTCCCGCTTGACGCACACCCCCAAAAAACTCTTACAGAGTTTAAGCGGCAAAGCCAAAGCGCTACAAGCCGTAGGGACTCTGCATGACTTACAACCATGCAGAGGTGGTAACTGATGGTTATCATTGGCTCCGACGCCTACCCAAAACATTTTTATGCAAATACATTCATCCTGGTCCTGCCCTCACACTGAGTTATTCAGTACCAATCGTGTAACACTGTGTTAAGAATTTCATCTAGAGTAATCCAGTAAGTATTGTGAAAATTACTTTTATGTGTTTACAGTGCTAAACACCAATTTGATATGTGATTTTAGTTAAGTATGCAAATGAATTCAACTATTACCGAGTATAAAAGCTTTATTTTTACTCTGTATTTCGTCGCTGGAATAATGAAATAGTGTAACATGAAAAGTATAGTTTTGAGAAAAACGAAATGGAAGTTTTTATAAACCATTACAAACCATACAAATACAATTTCGTTTTTCGGGAATAAATTAGTGAGCCAAAGAAATATTTAAGAAAACTAAAGATTTTTCTGATAGATTAAAGGATTGTCTATCCAATGGTGCAATTATCGAATAATAGTGTATGTGGCATTTACACTGTTCCTTTATTCGAGCGACGATTTTATATAAAAACCAAAAAATATTAATAAAAACTGTCAACGATCTCAATTAAAAATTCAAAATATCATTTTAATTTAAGAATTAGAAGTTTTATTTTTTTTCATGGTCGCACTTGTGCACAAGGGTATTATAACTTTGTTCACATAACGGTTGTTTGTAACAGGCAAAACGAATCGAGATAGATATAGACAAATGTATACATAAATAAATGATCAGAATGAAAAAGGAAATCGATTAAGCAGTGACTGTCTGTCCGTCCATCAGTCTGTGAACACGATAACTTGGGATGAGTACTTCTTTTCAGCGTAGGACGGATGGATTGGTAAAATTGGCAAAATCGGCCAATAACCACGCCTACCTCCCATATAACGGAAGTTTTCAGAAATACGAAAACTGTGATCTTTTAGTAACTACTTAAGCCTATTCACTCAAAATTGATATTCACAATGATTTTTAGACGGAAAATAAGAATATTATAAATTTTTGGAAAATGGGCGTAGCCACGCCCACTTGTGATTACATGTGTATATCTCGGTAACTACTACACCAATTTCCCCAAACTTGGCACGGTTGTTGGCCTTGGTACAACATACCAAATGGCTAAAAATTTTTAAAATCGGACGAAAACCACGCCCACATCCCTTATAACGGTAATTTAGAAAAATACGAAATCTTCGATAAATCCGAACCTGATTTATTCAAAATTGATGTTTGCAATAACTGTTTAGCACAAAATACGTTTATGATAAAATTGTGGAAAATGGGCGTGGTACCGCCCACTTTTGACCACATATGTGTATCTCGGTAACCGTTCGAGCAATTTGTACCAAACTCGGAATGATTATTGTGCTTGCCACATAAAAGCAAAAAGGCTGAAAATTATTGAAATCAGATTAAAGTTACGCCCACTTTTTATATAACGGTAAATTTTAGAAATGATTGAACCTTCGATGTCTCGAAATTTAAGGACGCTAATTTACCCAAAATTGATACTAACAACAATTCCCCTAAAAGAAGTAACATTATTATGGAATTTCGGAAAATGGGCGTGATACCGCTTACATATAACGAAAACCACCCCTGCTTTCCATGTAGCGGTAGTTTTCGGAAAGGTGAAAAAACTATATTTAATACTTGCGCCGGGTATCTTATGTTCGGCTCTGCACGAACTGAGTAACGAATACAACCACTGACTCGAGGTACCGAATCGTTACTCACATAATAATCTCGTTACTCACATGTTCCGTATATGCACCATTAACGTGAATCAATACAACACAACATATTGTGCGGGAACGAAACTGTTGTTCGTATCGATACTAAAAGTGCATTGCATGTATATGTACCTGCATGCATGCATACCCTGCAGTTAAATTTAGATACAGTCTGACAAAGCGCTAGTTCCGAACTAAATATCTCAGAACTATCTCTGAACTAGTGCAAAAGTAATGCAGAGTGGGACAGTTGAATTTTGAGGTGTAAATGTGCAAATGCTCACTACTCGTACAATACGAAAGTAGCTCAGCGAGAAGACCTCCGACTCAACCATCGTTGGTCGCGAGTTCAAATCGCGGTGGAGGCAGTTGTGAGTTTTCAAATTTAATGAATTTAAATTGTTTCGTGCAGCTTACAATATTTTTTTTAAATAAAATATGTAACACATAGGGAATCTTTTAAAAACGAAAAAATATCCAAGATCGAATCTCAAATGCGTCTTCTTATAAAAAAAAACTGTCCAAAACGGAACCGGTTAAAAACTGGTTGCAAATTAATGCACTGGTCTAGTTCTACGCTAGTTCTGAGCTAGTCAGATTTTCTGCAGGGTATGTACGAACGAACATTTCCTTACGCTAGGAGATTCGTAGCGATGAATCGTGTAGGTACAAGTACTTCATTGTATCAAATTGTTCGAATCGATACAAAAGTACCCAATAAACACAACGAATTCGCCTCGAATTCGAGACGAGCTCGTTTTCTCTGACAGAACTATCGAGACGATACCCCGCGACGATAGATCGTCGAATTCGAATTCGTAGGAGAGTCACCTATCGTTAGCGAATCGAGTATTGCTAGTTTTTNTCCATAATTTTTATTTTTCGAATCATTGGCGGTTCGAGAATTTTATTGCGTTGCAGATTATAGAATTTTTATTTTTCGACTCGTTGGAGTTTCTATAATTTTTATTTTTCGAATCGTTGGCGTTTCGAGAATGATTGATTTTTCCACTCAAGATTTCAGCTCGCTGGTGGTTTGAGATTGCAATTTTTTTCGACACAAGTTTTATAGGATTTAAAAATCTAGTTATCTGAAATGAAATCTATAGTATAAATAAACAAAAGGTAAAAAATGTGCGAAAATTATGAGTTATTAATGAATTTATTATAAATATGAATCCGTATTTAATTTTTAACAACATCAATAAACAGTAAAAACAAACAAACAGTGCAAACAGTGTAGCAAATTATTTAACATTAATTAGCACCTCTATATGTAAATACCCCCATTTCACGAAATAACCAAGGTTTTACAAATCACTTTAAATGCAGATATTTACTTTGTTCCGTTGCTGCATTAAATAAAGGCGACTTACTAAAAAAAATTTAAAGAAATTGTATTTGTTTTATTTCCCTCACAAAGAATATTTTCGAAAAAAACTATTTTCTTGATTGTGCCTCGAAGACGATGCAAAAAAAATCTTTCGAGAAAACTGATTTATTCGAGCCCGCCTAGAATTTGAAACGAGCCCAAAAAATATATTCGAGAAATTTATTTTCTCTAGTTCGTCTCGAATTCGATACGATGCCACCCTCGTTTTTGTGTTTATTGGGTATGTTGCGTGTATACATACATACATACATATGTATATATGTACATGTATGCATATGTACGAACAAACATTTCCTTACGCTGCAAGATTCGTGTGAGGTACAAGTGCTTGTATAAAAAGTAACGAGTAAAGTAACGATACGAAAGGGTGTTGATTGGATTAGTAACGAATACACGCGGCTCTTTGCTTAGCTCTTTTTACTTTCTCCTTGCTTAGAACATTTTGGCTCTTTTTACTTTTTAAAATACATATTTATTTGCTGGACATTCTTTTCCATTGTGTTGTTTTTTATTTTATTCTTTTTATATACACATACGCAGATTGAGATCAGAACATTACCCGATATGACGGAACATTTGCAAAACTTTAATTTGTCTCTACAAGGAGAGAATAAATATGTTTTTGATTTGTCGTAAATTATTTGAAGTTTTACGTCTTTTTATTCATGATCTCAAAAAAAGAATATTTCATCATTTTCTATGCTACAAAAAAATATTTCACATGATTTAAAAGCAGATTTTGAAAAAAGGTTTGCCGTACATTATCTAAATGTACGTTTGCATACTTCATAAACCCTTTTTTATGTAACATAATTGAGGATGAATTTACAATATCCGAAATACTCATTTTTAAGAAAAGCTTAACCCACCGTTGAACTAGGCACATTAAATGCGAGACCACCGGAATTATCAATTTATTTGAAGAGCCCAGTGGTTAAGCTAACGGATTGTCCCTGAATGTGTGAACAGAAGGTAGGGTTGCCAGATTTTTATGCGCGAAATCAGTACGTTAGACTTTTTCATGCTAAAAAATCAGTATTTTTCAGTACATTTTTATTCAAAGCAAAACTATGAATGTATGTAACAGATAATACTTTAAAACGCCAGAGTACTTTAAATTAAATATTTAATTATAAAAATCATCCGGTACTTATGAAAACATAATATAATGTTTTCTTCTACATACGTATGTATGTATATCATTGTAATCCAGGTCCTGACGTGCTTATGTGAGCATAATTTTGTAAGAAACCACTTATTTCTTGCAGACTTACTCAGTTTACGTCTAGGCATCAACAGATGATATCGTCACTTCTGAACTTTCGTGTGCTTCAGGCATCTCAGGCATAGGAACCTCCCAGAGCATGGGAACTGCACCTGGGTATAAACGCCTGCGCATAAAAATATTTGCCTGCAATGGGCAAGTAACAAAATCACTCGCGTTGAAATGATTTTGAAAATGATGACACGGGAAGAATCTTCCAATTGAACACCGCAGCTGTTCTCCCAACGAAGTCTTCTAACTTCGCAACTGGACGCCTTAAAGTATCGCACCACTTTAAGGTCTTGGCTCTTGCCACACATAGCGCAACACTCGTAGTTCCTGCTCCTTTTAATTTTTGTATATGAGACATTCTTTTTCATATCGGACACCAAATTTGGTGTCACACTTTCGATTGGCTTCAAATTTTTTTTATGGGTGCTATACATGAAATAAGCTAACACGTGTTCGAGGAATTTTTTTTTCGCTTTCTTCTTTGGAGATATGGTTTGTCAAAGTTTGCATTTTTTCGTGATTCTGACTAATCATGTAATCCTTCAAATCGTTATATCTCGGGTTGTGCCCAGCGTAAAGACTTCATCTTAACGTCGTTTTAAAGCTAAAGAAACGGGCTTAATATTTCTGTATATAATATTGTTCTTAAGCTAACTTAGCTATTAACAGTTGAACATTTTGAAGATGATTTGCATAGTGAAGACCAGTAAATTAGGAACTTAAAATTAGAGGTGTCAAACTATCGATAGTCACACCATCGATAGTTTTGATAGTTTTCTGAAAAACTATCAATATTCACGATAGTCTCGAAAAAAACAAAACTATGGATAGCACTATCGATAGCGCTATCGATAGTATAAGAAAAAACTATCAAAGAGTATTGATAGTCTAAAAACATTGAAACTATCGATAGTGCCATCGATAGTTTGACAACTCTACTTAAAATTATACCATCGTAATCCTTGTTTAATTCTCTATAAAAAACGTG
>NW_016157592.1:241345-245016 GCF_001687245.7 Rhagoletis zephyria | reverse complement strand
GGCGCAAATTCGGAGTTGGATTTGTGGTGGGAGAGAGACTCCGTCGCCGAGTACTGTCGTTCACCCCGGTGGACGAGCGTCTAGCCACAATCCGCATCAAAGCGAGATTCTTCAACATCTCGCTCATCTGCGCCCATGCCCCGACGGAAGAGAAGGATGAGGCATCCAAGGATCTCTTCTATGAGCGCTTGGAGCGCACGTACGAGCGCTGCCCCCGTCATGATATCAAAATCGTGCTTGGCGACTTCAATGCCAGGGTGGGCAAGGAAGAGATCCTTGGAGCCACCGTCGGAAAATTCAGCCTCCACGACGAAACGTCCGACAAAGGATTGAGGCTGATCGACTTCGCCGGGTCCCGAAACATGGTAGTATGCAGTACTAGGTTCAAGCATAAAACGATTCATCAAGCTACGTGGCTGTCTCCGGATCGAAAAACGAGAAACCAAATCAATCATGTTGTGATAGACGGAAGGCACGCTTCCAGCATTTTAGATGTACGCGCACTCCGAGGCCCAAACATCGACTCGGACCATTATCTTGTTGCAGCCAAGATACGCACCCGCCTCTGTGCAGCAAAAAATTTGCGCTCAAATGTGCAAGGAAAGCTTAACGTCGAAAAGCTGCAATTCGCTACTCGACTCTCACACCTGCTCTCAGAGAGCACTCTTCAACAAACCGACATATGCAACAGGGATTGGCATTGGTTGATCGGCAACTGTTTCATACTCAATTAATACCGCTGCTTTGTATGACTGAGCAGCGGCGTTGGCTTAGTAGTATCGACACCTAAACGAAATTAGAGGATGACTGAACACCAGCGCATAGCGTGCTGTCTTGCAAATACAGCCACCACAAGTGAACGATGCTTATAACAGATCATACTGATATTGACTTCGGCAAACCTGTACTCCGAATGATCGTGCACGTAACCAGCAAACACGGCAGTTGAACGGTTCCGAAAGCATGAGAGCTCATCATTTGTTGCAGAAGTCGTTTGACTTGTTGCTGAAAATCATCTGACTTGTTGCCGAAAGCCATTTGACTTGTTGCTGAAATGACTACGAATGTGGTAAAGGGTAATTTATCGTCTTGTATGCATGTATGTATGTATTTATAGCGCGTCTACCATTCAATTGCTTTGCTCACTGCTGGCTAGTTGTGAGGAATGTGCAAACGTACGTATGTATGTATGTACATATCAATGCTTAATTTCAAACAAGCAAGTCCTTTACATGGCAGCTGTAGTAAACGTCGCAAGGCCCCAGGCATTGCTTGCCTTGTCCCGTCCAACGCATTTATTGGATGGCGGAGATGTCAGCTTTTGTCCTTACGAGGACATCAACCAGCCAGGCAGATTTTACATGCAATGAATTAAATCGATTCATGATATCGATACTTTCTTAAATATCGAACATTCCTACCCGGAACCGTATCTTATTTTAAAGCATGATAAAAGTATGTTCACATATAAATATTATCCCAATCAAAGCTCGTTCTTTAATCATCCCATTAACACAGGTAAATCTCAGATTATTAGCCATCAAATTTTTTGTACTTGTTATTCTCAAATCTCAAGGAAAAGTTATGTTTCTTCTCTGTGCCACCGTGATCACGGTTTTCTGCTATATTAAGCAATATAAATATATTTTAACTTAATATTTTAATAAAAATACCTTTACAAACCTCTTTTCCTTGCTAGCGTCCATTTTTGTTTACTTTTACATTTGTCATTTCTGCTCTTTTTCGCAAAAACAATCGATAAAACTAGGATGGACACCGAAAAGTTATCGGTTAAATCTGAGATTATTTTATAATTACAGAACAAGGGACGAATTTTATATGTCTAATCCCTTTTTCTAATTACAGATTAGGGAGTTAAGCTCGAAATGAGGATAATCTACTTATGTGTGCACCTAGTATAAGGTACATCCGTTGAGAGGCAGTCTGACGTTTGCCAGCAATATAATTTTAAAATTCAAAACTCAAACTCACACACACATTCTCATTTTCAATCTCAAACACCAACTATTGTGAACAGTTTAAGTTTTTTATTTACAATTTTATATGATTTTAAAATGCTGGCAAACATCAGAAAAAACCATGACCGGCGAATTGAGAGAATGAATTTACCTTGTATGGTTTTTATCATGTTGTAAAGTACTACTCAGGGCATATTTAACAAGGTAGAAATGACAACTAGCTCGAACTCTCTTGAAGCTAGCTATAATGTCAAAAAAACTATAAACAAACAAATTAACCCTATGAGGTGCGCGTGCTATGTTTGCTACAAATTAGCATCAATTGAACCTCATCATGGTGAAATTATACCAGGTGTAGTAATAAGAGCGGGATGAAAGATTTTACTCTATCTTATTTGAAAATGTGCCTTTAAAAATTTTTATAAGATAGCCACATGTCAGGAAAATAAAGCGAGAATGCTTTTTTATTACTTCACCTGCTTATAATTTCACCATGGAAATGCATCAGCATAAATACATACATATGTATGTACGTATACTAATTCTAAGGATTACTTCAATATTACCTTCAAAGAGTTTTAGCTGCATTCGCAGAAAAGAATACATTATAAAAGAAACCACGTCACTAAATGAAATAAATTTTTTATGAAACTGTTTTAAACATTTTTTTGTTTCTATTCGCCCAATGTTTTTGCGCGTTTAGTTAAATATTTACTTCTAAAAAACATCCCCACTTATAAAAAACGATTTAATGTTTTCTTCTACTTACGTATGTATATCAGTGTAAATCTAGGTCCTGATGCGGTTATGTGTGCATAATATTGTAAGAAAATTCTTTTACTCTGTTCTGAAATTCCGTGGCTTCTGGCAACCAAGTCTTCTAACTTCGCAACTAGGCGCCTTAAAGTATCGCACCAGTTTCCACACAATGCAACGCTTGTAGTTTTTGCACCTTTTCATTTTTATACCCGAGCGCACTTGTGCACAAGGGTATTATAACTTTGTTCACATAACGGTTGTTTGTAACAGGCAAAACGAATCGAGATAGATATAGACAAATGTATACATAAATGATCAGAATGAAAAGAGAAATCGATTAAGCGGTGACTGTCTGTCCGTCCGTCGTAAAGTATCGATGTCTTCGATATATCGACCTTGGAATATCGATTCAAAAAATCGATTATCGTGCCTTGAAATATCGATTTTCAGAATAATCGATACGATATCGAACATTCCTAGCTAGCTCGACAGTGTAGCTTTGGTGTGAATAGAAGTATGAGCGTTTGTGCAATATGTTTATTTGTATATGCATATGAAGCATATTTAACTGATGAAAACAAACTGTTTTTAAATTGGATGTTTACATCAATCTCATAGTAGTCTTTTTTTAATTTTGAGTCATTTTGCAGTTTTTATACAGCTAAATAGCACATAAATTACGCAATTCACATAGATACATCAATATTACGTTCAACATTTCGTTTAAAATGTCAGATTTCCTGCAAATACATTAGAATTTACAAAAGGAATTTCACTACTAATTGCCTACTTTGCGTACTTTTCTACTACCATTTTCGCACCAAAAGATTTCATTCCTCCCCTTTTCACCGTCCTTCGTAAATGCAACCTTTTGTAAGGGAGTGTCAAACCGCAGCTGTCAATAATTATCTAACCTTGTATTATTGAATCATG
>NW_016157592.1:218512-237099 GCF_001687245.7 Rhagoletis zephyria | reverse complement strand
GGTCTCGTATATAGGCCGCTGTGGTGTAATGATTAGAAGTGCTCAAAACTTGAAAATGAAAAACAGCTTCCCATTAAAACAAAATCGCTGTTCAAAGCCGACGTAAAACTGTAGGGACCCTTTTTGTGCCACAACATTAATAGCCCGAACACAATGAATACGACGAGCTATGGACCAGATTAGATCTATGTCTATATCTATTTTTCCAGCGACATATAAGGTCCTTCCCCTTCTTTTATGTCAAACTCGTACAAATTCATGAGTCGCCGACGCATTCAAAAAAATCATGTCGCCATCGAAAAAGCGTTTAGACAATTAAGATAACAAATTGGAAGCTGTGGCCCGTAGCTCGTCGTTTTTAATGTGTTCAGAACTTAAGGCGCACTTTACAAATCGGAGGAGAATCTTGGTCAAACACTAACATATTGTGTAACAACACGTAGAGATTGAGGTGTTGTCTTAAAACACCGAAGTCGTGGGTTCAAATTCCACCACATGCAATCCTAACTATATTACACATTTCTGCTCTTAAAAGCCCAATTTATATCGGAAAGAAATGTTAATAACATTATCCTTGTATAAAATTAAGGTTAAGTGAAAAAACCGCGTGTCTTTTCTTTAAAAATTCAGAATTCAAGAGAGTTTATTACAAAAAAAATACAATTCTCAGTTGTCATTACAGGGTTGCAAAAGGTAAACAATTCAATGTTCAGTACCATGAACGAAAGTCACAAGATCACGCGGGAAGGAAAGAACGAAAAAAGTTATTTTCTAGCTGCCGAAATCTCGACGCCATCTTTGTTGTAAGAAGTAAATAACGAAGAGAACGGAGAAAACCGCGAAATTGTTGAACGCATGAAAAATCATTTTTATTATGCAAATTCTTCTATAAATCATGCCGTTGTGTTAAATTATTCTTTATCTTATGTGTACACACGTTGTCACAAGTGAAAATGAAGAAAATTGCAGTAAAAAGCCACCACCAAATTGTAAACAACGAAGAAATGTAAACAAACGGCTAATGTCAAAATCGTTCAACTTTTTTCCTAAATGCGATTCTAACGGGCTAGTCTCCAGCCCGCGTGATCTTGTCTTTTTGGTTCATGGTTCAGTACAACATAACAGGGCTGCAAAAGTTAGTAGGAAAGTAAAAGACTATGCAATAATATTGAACAGTGAGTTTATTACATTCGATACGATACTAGGGTTCTGGTACTCGATTCCAAAAAATATCGTTTTAAAACTATCGAGTAGAAAATATCGGTATCGAATGCCAAAAGTATCGATATGGTATCGTATCGAATCGAAATTCGTGTCCCTACCCTGCAAAAATCGCGACTACTCCATGCATTCGTGTAAAGAGTACTCCCTAAGGACCAAGGAGTACTCCAAAGTTAACCACAATTCATATAAAATATATGGTCCAATTAACATTGCGATGTTCTAGGGCAGGACCATATACTCCATCCCCGCATTACATCAGAGTAGCACAAAACTACTCCAACATAATAACAATGGCATTGTTGCTATATTTTTTCGTTTGTACACGTTTGTGTTCTTCACTTCTCAAATGCTTTTTCGAAATTAATAAAAACCAAGACAAAAATTAAAAATTATATGTTGCCTCTGACGGTATTCGAACCCGAACATGCTGGGAGCTAAGAACTAACAGCGAGCATCTCTACACGTTCAGCTACAGCCAGACATGCAAATGTGCTTTCAAATGCTCAACTTCAATCACGTTTCGTTAAAACACGAGCAGTGACCGGATAACAAACAATAAGCTAGCGCAGAGACACCAGTTGGTCCGCTACAGCATGACAGAGGAACACTTTTGTAAGTACTCCTATTTACCACAAATAGACTACATGATCCAACGATTTTTGCAGGGTATGTGTGATTTATTTAGCTCTTAAGATTGACAAACCGCTTTAGTCGACCGGCATGCCGTTTTAATCCTCAGTAGGTATACAAGATGGAAGTAACACAATTAGGTGGGTTGACAGGCATGTCTAATATTCTATTCAATTTATACACAAAATCAGCTGAGCTAGGAACACCACCTTATATAAATTCGCCTTGGGCTGGGTACTCTGGCGCACGTTTTTAATACGTACTGTAGATAAACAAACGTGCACGTGTGTCATTTGTTTGACAGTTGGTTAGTTCAGGCCGTGGAGTTTTTAATTTTAGTATTGCGAGTTTGTTGTTTATAAATCTGCATTTTAATACAAAAAAAAAAGAATATGAAGAGGCTTAGTGATGAACGAGCCAAAATTCTTTTTGAAAAGTTGTCCAAATAGTGAGTAAAACATATGTATTTAAGTATATTGATGATAAATTATCGCTTGCATTCAATAAATAACATTTGCAATTTTTCCAGCATTGGCACCAATGTAAAGCAACTAATTGACCGCCCGGATGGAACATATTGCTTCCGCGAACATAGAGATCGTGTGTACTACGTATCCGAACGCATACTAAAATTATCGGAATGTTTTGGTCCTGAAAAGCTTGTTTGCGTAGGTACTTGCTTCGGAAAATTCTCCAAAACAAACAAATTGAAATTTCATATTACTGCACTATACTACCTGGCACCATACGCCCAATATAAAGTTTGGGTCAAGCCATCATTTGAACAACAGTTCCTCTATGGCAATCATATACCAAAATCAGGTCTAGGTCGTATCACCGAAAATGCCGGCCAGTATCAAGGTGTGGTGGTTTACTCTATGAACGATTTGCCTTTAGGATTTGGTGTACTAGCGCGTTCTACGACTGAATGTAAAACTGCAGATCCGATGACCACAGTTTGCTTTCATCAGTCAGATATTGGAGAATATATACGATCAGAAGATACGCTTTTTTAGTGTAGACTGTAATTTGTTATAGATAATAAATAATTTAGATGCATAATATAAGAGAAATACTTCGCTATTCCTTTATGCTTCTTATTCCTCAAATACATTTTCTAAACTATAGACAAAAATTATTCGAAGGCCCTTATAATCTGAACCTTACTTGAAAGTCTTAAGTTCGGGCGGAGCCGAACATTAAATACCCGGCGCAAGTATTAAATATATGTTTTTTCACTTTTCCGATATCTTCCGCTAGATGGTAAGCCGGGGTGTATCAATTTTGAGTAAATTAGCGTCCTTCAATTTCGAAATATTGAAATTTCAAGCCTTTCTGAAATTTACCGTTATATGAGAAGCGGCCGTTATTTTAGTCCGATTTCAGTAATTTTTTGCTTATATGTGGCACCGAGTTTGTTACAAATTGGTAGAACGGTTACCGATATACTTATATGTGATCATAAGTGGGCGGTGCCACGCCCATTTTCCAAAAATTTATAAAATTCTTATTATTCGTATAAAAGTTATTGTAAATATCAATTTTGATTGAATAATCTCCAGTAGTTACTAAAATATCGCAGTTTTCGTATTTCTGAAAATTACCGTTATATGGGATGTGGGCGTGGTTATTGTCCGATTTTAAAAAGTTTCGGCGATTTTTTATGCTGTACCAAGGCCAACAACTGCGCCAAGTTTGGAAGAAATTGGTGCAGCGGTTACCAAGATATACACATGTAACCATAAGTGGGCGTGGCTGCGCCCATTTTCCAAAAATTTATAAAATTCTTATTATTCGTATAAAAGTTATTGTAAATATCAATTTTGATTGAATAATCTCCAGTAGTTACTAAAATATCGCAGTTTTCGTATTTCTGAAAATTACCGTTATATGGGAAGTAGGCGTGGTTATTGAGCGATTTTAAAAATTTTCGGCCATTTGGTATGTTGTGTGAAGGCCAACAACTGTGCCAAGTTTGGATGAAATTGGTGCAGCGGTTACCAAGATATACACATGTAACCATAAGTGGGCGTGGCTACGCCCATTTTCCAAAAATTTATAATATTCTTATTTTTCGTCTAAAAATTATTGTAAATATCAATTTTGAGTGAATTATCTTCAGTAGTTACTAAAATATCGCAGTTTTCGTATTTCTGGAAATTACCGTTATATGGGAAGTGGGCGTGGTTAAAGTCCGATTTCGCCCATTTTCAATACCAACCTACCTTGGATTAAGGGAAACCTACATACCAAATTTCGTTGAGATATATCAATTTTTGCTCAAGTGATCGTGTACACGGACGGACGGACAGACAGACATGGCTTAATCGATTTCTTTTTTCATCTTGATCATTTAGGTATACATTTGTCTATATCTATCTCGATTCGTTTTGGCTGTTACAAACAACCGTTATGTGAACAAAATTAATATACCCTTGGGCACAAGTGCGCTCGGGTATAAAAAGGTGAATTCTGAAAAGGGACAGTGGGAAAAACTTAGAAAGAATGCAGCACTCGGAAAAACAGCACATGTGCTTTTTTGTTGGGTAACTATCAGGGCTGCCGTCTCCGCTTTTACTGCCAAAATTGGAAGTTTTTTTTCGTTGGAAGGATGCTCAAAATTTTGGTAGGTTTCTTTGCACAGAAAACATCTCTAATAGTTTCAACAATGACAAGGATGTTAAAATATTTAAACGGCACTACGTGTTTACGGAAAATTTAATTTATATCATTCACGAAAATTAAAAAGAAAACTACTTATTGATAGTGCAGTAAATCGTTGAATCTCAAAGTTTTTAACCGCAACTCGAAGAAATTAATGACAAACCAGCAGTGCGCAAATTTGCTCTTAGACCCGGACATTTGTCAAACCTAGCCGTAGGTTTTTTTTACTTTACTTATGTATATATATGTCATAAAATATGTATGCAAATGTATAAAAAATTAACGACGAAATTTTATTTTCTGCTACGATTTTTCACTTCGTTTACTCCGAGGGCTTTATTAAAACTATAAATTATGCGAATTTGTGGCCATTTTTTTGATTTTTCGGAAATGAATCGAAATTGGAGCTTATATTCGGGCTCAGCCAGTCTAAATAAATGTCGGTAGGTGGGTTTGGTTCAAGCACACACAATATGTACAATAATAGCTATTAATTTGGCCTTTTTTACCTAGAAATCTTTTATTATTATTAGTGCTGTCAAATGCCGTTTTCTTGATTAAAAGAAATTGCACGAAAGAAGCCATTTTGGTAGGTTTTGTATCCAGTTCTTGGTAGGAAAGAAAGTTGTAGTGGTAACCTTGGTAACTATATAAACCAGCTGATAATCAGCTGTGAATTCATAAAACTTATTTGGCACCTTATTCCCTAATAGATACGAGATATAACAATAGGGATGAGTTTTATAAGGAATGGACCCAAAATACTCCTAGCGGGCATATTACCTAGCTTACCTGGCGATCCAGCACAACATGACGTTGTGTCTAAAGATACAAATACATACAAGGCGTACTTGCAAAGTAAACCCGATTTGAATGAAACCGGATGGGAACGCCTAAAAGATATGTTTAAAGTTGAGTGAGTAACTACTATATCCATAAAAAAAATTTGTCCTAAACATCATAAGTAGCCTGTTCCCGTACTTCACGATTTGCAGGTTTTGCAGGAACAGCTGCTTTCGCCTTTAATAAACCTTATGTGAACGTGGCGTACGGGAACGACTTTGGACTAAATCCTGCAAAACCTGCAAATCGTAGACGTTCTGGAACGCACTAAAAATGTTGTCTCTGTATAGCGAGTTTGGCAGTATATCTTCTGAATTGAACTCCGTCTATCAGTCAGGTTTCGTTGGCTTTTTATTTGGCGCAGTATACGGTGGTGTTATAAATTCTCGGACTGCATATATGGACTTCATGGAAAACAATCAAGCGACGGCATTTAAATCACATCTCGATGCCAAAGTGAGTTAGGTGAAATAAATTTAAGGAATCTTAATAGATTTAAAAACATTAAATGTTTTTTTTTAGCGCAAATTACAAGATCAAGTAACAATGAGTTTCGCTAAAGGTGGTTTCAAATGGGGTTGGCGTATTGGTTTGTTCACGACTTCCTATTTGTGAGTAAAAAAATGGTTTTTATAAAAAACCCGCTAACATAGCAAACATTTATATTACAGTGGAATAATTACTTGTGTTTCTGTATATCGTGGAAAGTCTTCCATTTTCGAATACATAGGAGCAGGTTTAATTACAGGCGGCCTATATAAAGTAAATCTAGGTCTGCGTGGGATGGTTGCTGGAGGTATTATTGGTGGCCTAATGGGAAGCGTGGCTGGTGCGGCATCACTCGCACTCTTATATGCGTCTGGTACTTCTATGGAAGAGATAAGATATTGGCAATATAAATGGCGCATACAACGAGAAAATATGGTGCACGATGCAATGAAGGTAGCAATATACATTTACGTACATATTTTCTGCAATATTTTGTTCATTCATTATATACACCCCGTGTCATAATTATGTATAAGCGCCCCACATATTGCCAAGTCTAAACCTTTTTTTAAATGACTTCTCAAAAAGGAGAAGGTTATCAATTCGTCGGATTTTTTATTTTATTTTTGTGTATGTTATCGCATAACTTTTAAAATGAAAGGTCTTACCTTACAGGTGGTCCCATACTAATTTCTTTTAAATCCCATCATTGGATTATGAAGAAATTAACTACATTCTTAAATTTTTTATATGAGAGTGGAAGTCGGTTTTGTTTTTTGCTTAAAAATTACTCGTTATTTAATTTACCCCCCTATTATGAATTCATACGATGCACGATAAACACTTGCATTCTGTTATTCTCTATTACCAAGCGATGTTGTCGTATAAAATCCGATAGTTAGGGTAGCTAGTTTGTGCTGGTTCACAATTAAAAGAGAACAAAAACCACATCCATTCGCAACAGTACATCTGTCGGGCGTATGAAAACGATAATACGACAACTGATTTTATACGATACGCTTGCAAGCGTTTATCGTCTATCGTATAAAAATTCATAATAGGTGGGTTAGTTATTTTGTATTTAAAAATATTAAGCAGCAAAAGAAGTTGCACTTTATTATACTAAAATTTAACGAGCTACCAAACTGCATACTTAACATCTTTCTTATATATCTAATTAAGAAGTTGGACATTTTTACGATGGCATGTTCAATTTATTTTTAAGTCAGATGAAGTAAGTACTGCACAACGTTGGAAACCTATGCTGGATTTCCACCAGGCATTAAATGGCAAAAATTACAAAGCTGGGCAATAAAAAATAATCTTGTCATTATGTTACAAAGCAGTCACTAAGTTTATTTCCACATTGCATTTTTTTAAATGGCATATGATTTTTGTAAAAATAACTACATTTTGGTTCACTTGTAATTATGAAACGGGTTGTATGTGTGCATATCGAGCCCTAACTGCGAAATAACGTAAGCGACACTTTCGACATTTATTCTTTGCTGCATAAATGCTTATTACGTTATTTTCGGGGCCAGGGCTCGAAATATGTGCGTACATATGTATGAATACTTACGTATTTTTTTAGGCGCAAGTAGACCATGCTATGAAAACGCCCAGCATCTTTAAAAAGCATGACGAAAAAGTTGGCGAAAAAATAACTTTGGATCCCATCAAATAATTATGATCAAGAAGTTTCTTTAAAGAAACTAGTAGAAAATTAATTTTGTTTTATTTTGAGTCTTTGTATATTTGCTAAAGATTATTTAGTTATAAATACATTCGTTACATTAGACAGCTAGACATGTATAGAAGACTTTATTCTTATTTGTTAAACAAACAGAGCAAATATAAATTGTTTAACTTCAACTTTTGTGTATATGTATGTATGTTATTGAACTGACTACGATTCCTTATGGAAAGCGTTTGTTATGCAACAGAACACATGATATGATAAATTGCAACAAGTTATATACTTGAAATGCTAACGATCAATGACCTTCGAATACGATTTAAAATTGAAGCAGTTAATCGCTGTACATACATATTTTTATGCGCTCATGTAAATATTTACGTAATATTTAATAGTTGAACGAATCTTGCACGATTATCACGAATATACATACATATCTTCTAACATTGAATAATACAATTTAATTCTATGTATATCAAGAAGGGTGTGTATAAATTGCAAAAATACTATTCAAGTAATCGTAATCTTGATAGACTGTAAGTTAAACATCAGGTGGAAGAAAAAGGAAAGCATTAGTAAAATGATTGCCGCGAGGTGCGAGTTGCAACACAGAGCCCCATATTTGTATATATACTTATATTGCAGTTAAGATTGCTCTTGTGGGCGAGTCAAGCGCTTTGCACCGCGACTAGGTGGGCCTTTCGGTTTTGCAAATGCTGGTCTGCTGGCAAGCTTTTTTGGGTGGAGTTCATCGAGTAGAAACTCCTCAGTCAGTTCTGATCCACTATCGACTTCCAACTATAATAAATAAAAAATGTATAAAAAATATATTCGATTTTCTAATTTTCAACTTTACCTTCTTTACTACATTAACACCAAGCATGTTCAAATTTTCTAAAAACGGTGCTTTGCAGCTAGAATACATCATGCGTTCACGTACTGAAC
Organism: Rhagoletis zephyria; assembly: GCF_001687245.7. NCBI lineage: Eukaryota > Metazoa > Arthropoda > Insecta > Diptera > Tephritidae > Rhagoletis > Rhagoletis zephyria. The sequence continues at coordinate 228,605 of NW_016157592.1, read as the reverse complement.
ATGTATATCCAGGCATGGAGTAAATGAAAAAATAAGCTTCTTGATATTCACCTTCGTACGTGTGCTTGAAGAGATATAAGTGATAGCGTGCATTTTCCGTCGGGACTTGACGGGGCAACTCACTCAGCGGAACCACTGCTGCTTTTGACACATGTATGCGTTCCTCTTCGAGATCTATTCGAAATTGCAAATAATCATATGAACCTCGTAATAAATCTTTTACCGCCTCGACAGTGGTATCAGACATTGGACACGTTACTCCACCCAGTGTTTGGTGACGCGTATCGGTATTTATATCGGTGTTGATTTCAGTTTTTCGCAACTCTACTAACTCTTCCTCACGAGTTGTTAGTGGTGCTGGTGCTGCATAGTCTTGCTTATGCCGAACATATCCTTCAAAAGTCGTTTCTTCTAATGTTGTTGCGTGTATTTCTTCAGTAATATGTGCCGAGCCAAATTCTGTTTTAAGCGTGGCTTTTGTAGAAGCATAAACCATTTTTTGTCTTATGGTGGCATTATCGGGTACCCAACTCAACAATAGCCAGGCATAACCAAGTGAGGTTTTACTATCCAAGCGATAAAGAATATAACATGGTACGCTTTCTTCTATTAGTGGACTGATCAGTTTGTCATAGTCCCTCTCCCAGTCTTTCTTTACATCTGCCGTGGCAGTACAATTGAGCTCCTCTGCAAGATAATTATGGTTATAATTTACACCCTTTCGATCTTATCTCAAAATTAAACAGGCTTACCATTTTCTATTGATACCTTTATCACACGCAGCTTTCCGTTTTTGCTTTTTGCAAACACTTTTGTAAGTTTATCATTACCTAAAAGATATAATAATCATCCAGATTTATTGTTACAAAAAACATAAATACTATATACCTTTTATCCCAGTTTGGTGCGACATATTTTCTATTTTTGGCTAATTTTCGGCTAATACCTGGAGATAAATTACAATTACTCACTCCAACACAACAACAAAAACATGTTTACTTCTACAGGGTTGCACTTTTTGTGGGTAGTAGTCATGAGCTTTGTTTCTTAACAGATAATCATGATAAAAACATAACAAGGTAAAACCATTGAGAGGCAGTCTGACGGTTGCCAACAATATAATTTTAAAATCAAAACTCAAACTCACACACACATTCTCATTTTCAATCTCAAACAACAACAATTGTGAACAATTAATTTTTTATTTTTTTTTATTTTCAATTTTATATGATTTTAAAATGTTGGCAAACGTCAGAAAAAAATTATGGCCGACGAAATGAGAGAATGAATTTACCTTGTAATGTTTTTATCATGCAGATAATTATCACTAATTTCTGCTGGAAAGCGTTTCTTATGCCCTGTATGCAGCTCTCAAGAAAACGGTCAAGAAAAATTTGCCATTTGTGCCCTTTTTCCAATAAAAACTTTAGAAAACCGTAGTAGAAAGCGTAGTCAATTTCTTAAGAACTGCATACTGGCTTAAGGAAATTTGACTCAAGAAAATTTCTTAGCCATTTCTTATACGTCATTTTATATGGAGTTTTTGCTTTTCTTGAGAGCTGCATACAAGCCTTTAAGCTTAGTATCCAGCTCTTAAGAAAAGCAAAAACTCCATATAAAATGACGTACAAGAAATGGCTAAGAAATTATCTTGAGTCAAATTTCCTTAAGGCAGTACGCAGTTCTTCAGAAATTTAGTACGCTTTCTACTACGGTTTTCTATAGTTTTTTGTGAAAAAAGAGCACAAGGCAACCCAGGTTTGCAACAGAAATATATGCCCGTTCCATTATTTCTTGAGGAAAGAGTGAGGCAACAGGCTGTGAGGTATCAAAAATGTCAAAATTCCTTGGACACACACACGAAATAATGGCAATTTTTTCTTGGCCGTTTTCTTAAGAGCTGGATACTAAGCTTTAACCCAAAAAACTAGCAGAAACCAGCAGCTCTCTATCGTTCTTACGCTCTTCTTTTTTTGACTCTCCTGCTAATTTCTGCTGGTAAAATGTTTACTAGCAGAAACTAGCAGCTGTCAAAATGGATAAACAAAAATTCGCGCCAAATATTTTCAATAGTCAAATACACCGATCAGCTGATTACTCGCTAGTTTCTGCTAGTTTTGCGTTTCTTTATTTTTTCGTTATTTTGCTCTCTGTGATCTAAATTTTTTAAATTTTCTCATTCTTCTTCTTCCTGATAACTATCTGCTAGAAAAGAATAGAAACAAAGCCATGATTCAATAACTATAGTTGTAGCCATGATAAAAATATAGTAAGGTAGAACCGCTGAGAGTTACTTTTAAAATTCTTGACGTTTCCAAACATTTTAATTTTTAAATTTACTCACAAACTCACACACACATTTTCATTTTCAATCTCAAGCAACAACAATTTCGAACAATTTCAAGTTTTTATTTTCAATTTTATATGATTTTAAAATGCTGGCAAACTTCAAAAAAAAAATCATGGCCGACAAATTGAGAGAACGGTTCTACCTTGCTATGTTTTTATCATGGTTGTAGCTATAGGTTGTAGCTAGAAATGTACGATATCGTATAGATTTTTCTGAATATCGATATTTCATCCCACGATAATCGATTCCAAGGTCGATATATCGAAGACATCGATACTTTACCCACAATATCGATATTTAAGTTGAAATTTATTTTTCATCTACAAAGAAGTGTATGGAAAAATACTAAAGTATGTTTAATCAACAGCTTGTGTGATTTATTTGGCTCTTAAGTTTGACAAACCGCTTGAGTCGACCGGCATGCCGTTTTAATCCTCAGTAAATATACAAGATGGAAAAACACAATTAGTTGAGTTGATAAGCAGGTCTAGTATTCTATTCAATTGGCAGTATGATTTTCACCATCGATATTTCCGATATCGATATTGTTCAGCCCGATATATCGCCATATCGATTTTACATGCAATGAATTAAATCGATTCATGATATCGATACTTTCTTAAATATCGAAGATTCCTAGTTGTAGCTAGGAATTTTCGATATCGTATCGACCATCCTGAATATCGATACTTCATGGCACGAAAATCGATTTTCTGAATCGATATTCCAAGGTAGATATATCGAAGACGTCGATACTGTACCCGCAATATCGATATTTAAGTTGAAATTTAAGTTTCATCCACAAAAAAGTGTATGGAAAAATACTAAAGTACCAGCTTGTGTGATTTATTTAGCTCTTAAGTTTGACAAACCGCTTGAGTCGACCGGCATGCCGTTTTAATCCCCAGTAAATATACAAATTGGAAATAACACAATTTAATATTCTATTCAATTGAGAGTAGGATTTTCAACATCGATTTTTTCGATATCGATATTGTTCAGCCCGATATATCGCCATATCGATTTTACATGAGATAAATTAAGTTGATTCATGATATCGATACTTTCTTAAATATCGAACATTCCTAGTTGTAGCAAGGCGAATTTATACAAGGTGGTGTTCAAGGCGAATCTATACAAGGTGGTGTTAACAGAACAAAAACAAAAATTACAACAACAAATTATACGCTCCTTGACAATCAGTACAAAGCCAAATTACAACAAACACATGATTTTGACAAAAGGTACAAATACGCCGTGAAATCAGCGGATCCGATAACACCACCTTGTATAGATTCGCCTTGGTGGTGTTGATGGCGAATTTAGATTTTCGCCGCGGTACTTATTGATGCCAAAATGATGTGTTTGTTGTAAACAAGGCGAATTCATATTACAACAAACACACTATTTTGACCAAGGCGTATTTAACAAGGTGGTGTTGGCCGTATATAAGTAAAAAATTACACTAACAAATTATACGCTGATGTCCATACTGTCATTGGTATGAGTTACAACAAACACATCATTTTGACGTAATGGCCTCCACGGCGAAAAACTCAGCTGTCGCCCCAACACCACCTTGTTTAATACACCTTGATTTTGACTTTAAGAAGTACCGCGGCGAAAATCTGAATTCGCCGTCAACACCACCTTGTGTAAATTCACCTTGGCTTGTAGCAATAGTACAAAAACAACATTTACCGTTGGTATGAGCTTGAGTCATCTACAGTTTCTTTATCTATTCATATTGGTATGTATATATATACCCTGCGTACCAGGACTTCAGAGTATTCTGAAGGGTTCCACATTTTTTTAGGAATTTTCTTTAAGAAACTGTACAGAAATGTTTTTACTAGTTCTTGTCAACCGCTTCATATATTTTTCTTTAAAGATTCCTAAAAGTATCGTAACAAATTTCCGATACTCTTAAAGATTTCGGCAGCATTTGTTTGCAGGGTATATATTTACGTATATATGTATGTGTACACGGATATGTAAACAAAGCAAAACAGGCAATAATTTGTCACAAGCGTGCACAGAAGAAGAAGCATGGCTTCTATCGCTATCACCTGTAGTTGATACGCCTTGCCAGTAGTAGAATTGTTCGATACGAATGTATGGATATCATGAATCGATTTAATTCATTGCATGTAAAATCGATATGGCGATATATCGGGCTGAACAATATCGATATCGGAAAAATCGATTTTGAAAATCCTACTCCCAATTCATGGTTCTTGTATTCATACGAATTCTATCGTTCTTGTATTCATACGTGCTCATTTACACACGGCGATTTTTGTGCCGCAACTCGACGTTTGTTGGAGAGAGCGGGACGAGGAAAGGAGAGGGGTACCGATTTGCTCGTGCTCGGGCAACACGCTTTGTGCTCTCGTTCATCTGCGTAAATTGAGTTAGCGATTCACAGCTGACAACAACAATTGCATACACAAAAATTGTCGTGTGTAAATGAAATGAGCAACACCAAAAGGTAATGTGAAAAATCGCGTCTACAAAAGTTTCCGTGTATAAACGCAGTCTACGAATGATGAATAAATAGTTGCGTTCGATAACAAAATTAGCCAACACCAGCCAACAATCAAAATTAAGAGAGTAAGCGAAAATTCTCTCCCAAAGAGATGAAAAAGCAAAAAAGTAAGCGAACAGGAAATTAGCCATTACTTGCAAAAACCGGAAGAAGAAGACACACCAGCTGACTTTGTTTATGTTTTATTTGTAAACAAACTGAAATTCATGTTGCCACCATAGAAGAAAAAAGGAAAGTGAACGTTCAATGTTCGCCAGGAACATTTCTAGAAGTAAAAACCAGTTGGCGCTATCATAAAGTCACATAGCAGGCACCCAAAAATCATATAAATACCAAAACTCGGAAAATGCAATTTTGTTTGTTTACAGAAATTGCACCCATATGTTTTGTGATCATATGTTTTCGTGTTGGATAATTTTTGCTGACTAAAATTTTGCCAGTACAAAATGAACGCTTCTCTTGCATCAAAATGAACGCTTGCTCTCTCAATTTTTGTGTGTTGGACAAAGAACGTGAATCTATAAGAAGAGACAACACGTTATAATTGTAACGAGTGGAAACATCAGGAGCGTGCTTGTTCTTTTGTCCAAATACGTTTTGTGATTGGATGAAAAGAGAAGGCACGCTCCTGATGTTCACACTCACTACAATTATAACGTGTTGTCTCCTCTTATAGATTTACGTTCTTTGTGTTGGATAATTTTTTGTCGTTATCGAACGCCATCCAGTAAAAATTTGGCAAAACTATTACAAATTTTTGACTTGTCGAACGCACCTAATAATACAAAAGATGTATAACGATGTTTTCGTTTCTAACAAAAATTGTCGCCTTTTCATTGCCCCTTTCCCCGCTTTCGATTCTAAAATAAAGGCAAACGGTGAGAGAATTTTGTGTTCGTTTCTTGAAATATCACACTCTTGTAAGGCAAAAACGGCACATTCTCCGCCTTTTGAAGGACAAGAAGGTAAAAATATGCTCTTTTGCAGGGTTGAGTGTAATATAAAACACATTTTGCAGCGTGGAAGGGCTTTTGGAAGATTCGAAATTACCATAAATCATAATATCAAAATTTAAACACACTGAAAACTGCACTGCACTCGTTCAACTTTTGTCCCCTGTGGGATGCCCCACTAGTTCTCAAGCGATGTTGTATCGCCATGAAAATCGTCTCATGTAAATCCAGCTCCTTCACTACACGTCTATACCAGCGCTCTGGCGCTCGCATACGAACTGTCAGTTTTCTCGCATGCGAAATTTTATCGTAGGGAAATGTTTGTACGTGGGCACTATTGCGAACTCAGTGCTTTTCGCACTAAATTTAGTACTTTTCTTAATTCAAAACGCGAAAATCTTTGACTTTGGTGCTTGGTGTGTTTTTTGGTGCTTTTTTTTAGTCTTAAGACACCAAAACTGTAAATGTGAAACAAAAATAGAAGATAAATTTATAGCAATTGGATGTTTCGTAAGGATCTTTACAAAAATGGAAACAAAATCATGGTACAATGACAATCATGAGCGAAAGAGCATATGTTTGTCAAAATAATATGCGCGTTCCTTATCTCCCAGAAATAGTCAGAAAAAGTCCGAAGTAGTCAGATTTAGTCCAAAAAGCGTTCCTTAACTCGGAAATGACAGCAAAAATGAGAGAGCAACAGTCAGTGAGAGCGACTCTCATCAGTCCGAAGTAGTCAGATTTAGTCAGAAGAATTTTTTCTGGCAAAATCCTGAAAAGTGTCAAACTCAACTGAATTTAAATTAACGGAAATTAAAGAATACGCAAAAAGTGAGAATAATCTAAAAAGTAAAAGAAATGAATTGAAATTGGAAGGAGGCAAAAAATAATTGATATAGCAAGTGTTTATTGTGCTTGTGCTTGTGTGAATGTGTTTTGTACATACATTTCTGTTCTTATTTGACGTTAGTTTTGTTGTTGCCATTCTTTGGACTAAAAATTTGGTTTTTTGCGTTCCTTTACTTTTCCTGTTACTCTCTTTTAGTGAGCGCATTTTGCTTACGCTCTGGCATTTTGACACTTTTCAGATTTTAGTCCAAAAAGATAAGGAATGAACCTAATATGTGGCAGCACTTTCAATTATGCCAGAGTTACATACTGTGGCCAAGGCGCATCTATACAAGGTGGTGGCAATTACATATAAGTAAAAGTCCCTTGTATTTTGTTATTGCTTTTTAGTACAGGAAGATGTCAAAACAAAAGGGAATAGGAGATAATTTTCGTCATTTCGTTTTGTTGACATCCTAACGTTGCGCCACTTCGTCTTGGATGACTTTCTCCTGTACTAGTGTAGAGACAAAAATATCCAATCAGCTGATCAATCAACACCACTTTGTATTGATGCGCCTTGACTGTGGCGAATACTGCGGCAACACAAAGCGCACAACGAGAAATTGGCAGAATGTTCGAGGAATGACGTAGAATTTTCCACAAAGAGAAACGTCAGTTGGATGAACACTGCGAACAGCGAGAGAAAGAGAATGAGCGATGAACTTCAAAACGTTCGAGAGTTGCCATGAGTGCGAGCGCAGGTATATAAGAGCCACGACACCGCGGAGTTGGAGTTAGTTACGAGTTACAAGTCAGCAAGCTACAAGTAAACTGAGCAGAGAAGTGAGTTGCGAATAAGCAAGCTATAAGTTTAATTGTGTTAACAAGTTTAGTAAAGCGTTGTTATTGCTTTAACAAGTATTGTAGTTTTTACTGTACTAGCGAGTATTGTAAATTGTTTGTTGTACAATAAAGTTAATTGTACTACAGTTTGGTCATCGTTAGCATTTATTTAACAATCCAGATATAAGAACCGAATCATATTTGGGAAACCCCTCGAGGTTTCAAGGATAATCGTAACATTTAGTGTGAGAAGTGGGATTGTTAAATAAATCCCGAGGGACTACTGAAAATGGCGAAAATTCAGGACTTGAAGATTGAGGAGCTGAAACAGGAGTTTAAAAAGCGTAATTTGGCTACCTCCGCAAGAAAATTGGAATTGTTATCACGGTTGCGATAGGCTATGGAAGCTGAAGGCATCGACGTGGACAAATACGACTTCCAGGGTAAACCCGAAGATGCATCCGCTAAAGACGAACAGAAGGATGAGGCTGCTTGTTCGTCGAAGGATGTGCCGCAGACATCCGGGAAGGTTGAAGAACAGCAAAAGGCTCCAGCTGTGGACATGAACACGTTATTGGCTGCCATGTCACAGATGTCATCACAGCTGTCATCTCAGATGCAAACACAGTTGTCAGATATTTCGTCGCAGCTACAGGCACAGAATACACACGTATCACAGTTTCTGGAAGTGCAGGATGCAAAGATTACACAACTGATAACGAACAAATCAAGGATAGAGAGGATAAAGTCGAGGCTAAGGTAGAAGAGTTGGAAGGTCGCCTCCGAGATTTGCAGATGAATCGTTCAGCTACTTCGACAAGTGCTCCCAAGGTAAAGACTCCATCCTTTGACGGCACGATTCCTTTCCAAGTCTTTAAGCTCCAGTTTGAGAAGACAGCTACAGCAAATCGTTGGAGCACGGAGGCTAAATCCGCTGCTCTGTTCGTGCCATTAAAAGGACCTGCAGCGGAAATCTTGCAGATAATTCCTGACTGTGAAAGGAACAATTACGATGCATTAATAGGTGCAGTGGAAAGACGTTATGGTAGCGAGCACAGGATACAGATTTACCAGATGGAGCTGGAGAATCGCTGCCAGAAATCCAACGAGGCTCTACAGGAATTCGCCTCCGAGATTGAAAGGTTGGCTCATTTGGCAATTGGAGATGCATCTGGTGAGCACCTCGAAAGAGTAAAAATCCAGAGGTTCATCAACGGAATGCGGGACGTGTATACCAAGCGAGAGACGTACGCGAATCCAAAGCCAACATTTGCTGAAACTGTCTCGTATGCTCAGACGCGTGAAACGGCGGCGCTCCTAAGTAGACCAGCCTACAAAGCACATCGCGTGGAAGTGGAAACACCGGACGAGACAAATGAAATGCTGAAGAAGATTATCCAACTGCTGGGCGAGAAAAAGCATGGCTCTGGCAAATGTTTTAAATGTGGAAAGCCAGGCCACTTCGCCCGCGATTGCAGCGCAAGTTCCAGTGCACTCAACAATTCAGCAGTACGCAAACGCAGGGCTGAAGGAGACGAATCCAAGTCCAATCAGTCGTTAAACTAAAACGAGCCGGCAGAAAGGGCCTCGTGCTGGCTCCAGAAGTTGAAGGGCCCATAATCTGCGTCTCACAAATTGGCCGGAAAGCATGCAACCTCACTGTTGGTGGATGTGTGAATGGGCAGGAGAGAGTACTGACAGTGGATACTGGAGCGACACATTCCATTATTCGACCGGATTTCGCCACTTGTTATGTAAAGCCACTACCTGGAGCAAAGCTGCAGACTGCAACTGGTGAACGCACCCAAGTGTTAGGAGAAGTACCATGCGAGGTAATAATCGACGGTGTGGCCTCGTACACTAAGTTTATAGTGGCAGACATTGTGGATGAAGTCATCATCGGCGTGGATTTCTTACTTGGCCAAGGCATGAAGATTGACCTCCAGAGAATGATCCTGACAGATCGTCACAGGAAAGTGCCACTTAGGGTTGGTTACGACAGCCAGTACTGCAGCAGACAGTTAGTCTTAGAGGAAGTGTCGAAGATTCCACCAGAAACGGAAGCGGTTAGTTGGGCGGAGGTTGGCAGTGATGGAGATGGAATGGTTTCGTCAGGAGAAGGAAGGGGTTCACCGATACAGGAAAAGCGTGACGGTTACGCCAGCTCAGTGAAGAAGAGGTCGCAACAAGGAAGTGGTCATGGCAAGCCAGGTAGTGTTTCCGGCAGGAGGAAAGCCGCTAAACCACGTTGCAATGGTGATACGCCGGTGGCCGGAAATGGAAGCGGCTGTGGAAGCAGTAGGCGCGCTTTGAAGAGTTCCGAAAAAGATGGTCGGCAAAGGCGAGCAGTTAAGCCGGAGGCCAAGGATGAGGTTATACATGTCCGGTCAATGTGGTTGACGCCGGCGAAAGAACGAGATGCGGAAACACTGGGCAAGTTTCAGCATGAGGAACCGTATTTAGCAAAATGTGTTAAAGGCAGTGCAGCACGAAGGCGGGAGCATGGGTGTCATGGACAGAGAATGCGGCATATATATATATATATAGATTGGCGCTTACACATATGTT
>NW_016157592.1:145676-217450 GCF_001687245.7 Rhagoletis zephyria | reverse complement strand
CTCTTACTTTTATAGCATCAAGAATAGTTGCGATCCCGTACGAGTCCGGACTAGGGACACGATATCAAACAGAAAGTATCGATATGGCACTCATTTAAAGTATCGCTTTAAAAATATCGGGTACCCATTAATATCGGAATAAAAAGACTCGATATTCCAAATATCGATACCAAAATCCAAAAAATTTATATGAATATAGGTCTCACTGTGGTGTAGCTCGTCGTTTTTAATGTGTTCAGAACTTAAGACGCACTTGACAAATAGGAGGAGAATCTCGGTCAAACACTAACATATTGTGTAACAACACGTAGAGATTGAGGTGTTGTCTTAAAACACCGAGGTCGCGGGTTCAAATTCCACCACATGCAATCCTAACTATATTACACATTTCTGCTCTTAAAAGACCAATTTATATCGGAAAGAATTGTTAATAACATTATCCTTGTAATGTGAGCTTATGACATTCGATACGATACTAGGGTTCTGGTACTCGATTCCTAAAAATATCGCTTTAAAACTATCGAGTAAAATATATCGGTATCGAATGCCAAAAGTATCGATATGGTATCGTATCGTATCGAATTTCGTGTCCCTAGTCCGGACTAGTCAGAAATAGTCAGAATCAGTCAGATTTTACTGGAAATCGATCCCGTACTCGGTTCTCTGACTATTGAGAGGACAAAAAAGAGAGTAAATACGGTCCTCTCTCTGTCAGAAGTTACCAGTTTTAGTCCGATAATTTTTTGCTGGTAAATTCTGGTAAATGTGTCAAACGATCAGCTGTAGTGTGTTTGGCAACCAAATTGTAAACAAAAGAAAAGTGCACTCTGCTAATTCATGTTGAAAAGTATTTAATTGTTTAAGTGGATTCTAATGAATTTGAAAGTATTTTTGGTTATTTACATGTGTGAGCTGAGTATGTTTACATACAAAATAAGCAAAAATTTACAACCAAAATTTGGAGGTTATGTTGAAGTTGACAGAAGTTACCATTTTTTACTAGAAAGCGATCCCGTACTTTTCAATGTTACTCTCTCGCTCTGAGCGAATTTTTATTTTTTGACAGTTTTACTAGTCCGAGTCCGAGGAATACGGGATTGCCCCTAATGACAGAATACAAGATTGCGCCATCCTGGGCGTTGACATTTTTGTACCACAAGTAAACAAAGAATAGATCGAAAAGAAGAACGAGTTGAAACTGCCAACACAGTTCACCTAAAAGAGAAAAACGTATTTTAATTTTGCTAAGTGGGAAAATATTGCACTTTTACCTAATCTATTAGAGAATAGGTAACATTTTAGTGCACTCCATTGCCTCGCAATTGAGGCTGCTTCAGCAAACGTTTTAGTGCACTCCATTGCTTTGCAATTAAGGCTGCTGCAGAAAACTGCGCCAGCATCTCAGCGGGATTGATTAGTTAACTTGCCAATGGAGGCTGCTTGGAGCAGAAGCAAAATCATTGCGAGGAAATGCTGTTAATGGCATAATAAATAGGTTGACGGGTCCAGAGCTTCACGAAAACGCTCATTGCACGAGAACTAATGAAGCGATTTCAATTAAAAGTATGGCGTTTCAAAGATAAAATTCCAAGCCTTTCGACAGATTCATTGTAAGTAAACAATACGGTTTCTGTCGTAGAAACAACGGTAAATATTGGCTTATTTTGTGGTCAATTTCGAGCCTTTAAGGTGCTCTAGCAACTTATGATTAGCAGATATAAATTTCATTTTCGGTACTTAGGTTCTTTGGAGCAATTGAAATATTATAGTGTAAAAATTTTGTAGAAACAAATATTGAGCAATTTAAGGAAAAAATTTGTTGAAACAATTAGCAAATTTTTTTTATATCCAAAATGCTCGAAACCGCTGGAATGATTTTCTTTTTGTTTTTTTTTGATCAAAAATTCAAGGTTTTCCTTTCGTTTGGTATATGGCAACGGTAGGCAAACGCGGCTCTTTGCTTAGCAAAGCGCGACTCTTTTTACTTTCCCTTTGCTTAGAACATTTTGGCTCTATTTTTTTTTTAAACTACATATTTGTTTGCTGGACATTCTTTTCCATTGTGTTGTTTTTTTATTTTTATATACACATATGCAAATTAAGATCGGAATATTACCCTCAATTGGAGAATGAAAATTGGCTTTCTGTGTTAATGTTCTTTACCGATGTGATGGAACATTTGCAAAACTTGAATTTGTCTCTACAAGGAGAGAATAAAAAAATTTTTGATTTGTCACAAATTATTTTAAGTTTTGAAGCTAAACTACGTATTTTTTATGATCTCAAAAAAAGAATATTTCATAACTTTCCATGGCTAGAAAAAATATGGCACATGATTTAAAAGCGTATTTTGAAAAAAGATTTTCCGATTTGAAATTATTTAAAGGTGTCAGGTAACAAGATCAACGGAAATAAGGTCAATTGACTTTATTTCCTACCCTGGTGCGAAATAAATCAATTGACATTATTACCTTTTCAAAAGCGGAATATAGTCAAAAAAAATTTAGAAATAAAGTCATTGACGCTATTCTTCCCTCATTCAAATAGAAATAGCGTCAACAATGCTTAAAGTATGTCGATTCATAGAAAAAAATGTGGTTCTTACAATAAACATTGCCCCGTAAGTGTTGTTTTTTAATTGATGAAAAAGGTTATTGAAAATCCACAGTGTGGTGCTATTAATCCACACAATCATGAACTACCACCAATTGATTTTATTTAAAAATTTAAAATTACGAATATAGTAAAAACACCATGCGAAAAACCAAATGCAAAACGCAGCTAGATGAGGAGAAATATTTGAAGAAAGAGTATAGAAATGGCCAGAACTTGTAAAATATGTTTTGTTTATACAAAAATAAAGCGAATACTATTAAATTGAAGAAACAGTCCATGCCCAAAAACCCCGGAGGAACACTGAAAGATTTCTGTGTTTTAAATTAGCATATTTTGAATGAATTCGGAAAGTCTAAGGTGAAAACGAAACCAACCTTTCTATAAGAAAACAATCATAGAAAAGGAATTTTCTTAGACTGTACTCATGTCTCCGCCAGCAATTTGTGACATCATTTAAAAGCAGCTAAGGAGAACGACGACACTATTTATTAAATGGCACATTCAACAACAACAATTATCTGAACCGAGATCATGTAAGTTAATTGATTGGTTTTTGGACTTCACACACTTTTGAAACACAAATTGTATGATTTTGACAGACAAGTTGTTGCCAAAACACTGCAGAAATCTTCCAATAACTTACAAATATAAAAATGTTAAATATCGAGGGCTTAAATTCATTAATACCCTCTATCTGCAATTTGCACAAAAACTAATTTGTGATTTTAGAAACCATCTGGGACTTATTACCTGTCATCACTGATAGATTACTTCTGATTTCCAATTTATAATAGTGTAAATTCTTCTGTCAAGCGTTATATAAGGTAGCATTAATATCACCGATGACAGTTAAATCTTAGGTGGATTTTTATATCAGAATCTGATCTTTGTGAAAAGTGTGCAGATAGGGGGTATTATTGAACATAAGCCGTCGCTATGTAAAATATATAAAAATTTTATTTCAGCGTATACAAAAAATAAATCTACCTGCGTTACAGCATGGTGGGAGAGGGGGAAGGGGGGCCGCGGCGAAGCGTGACGTAGTGTGGTCGACGGTCGGGCGGCGCTAAGCAAATCTAATGTTTGAAAGAGCAATAGTGTCAATAGATTTTATTTCGCTTTTAAAGAGGTAATAATGTCAATCGCCTTTATTTCACACCAGGGTGGGAAATGAAGTCTATTGACCTTATTTCCGTTGATCTTATTATCCGAAATACTCATTTTTGAGTAAAGCGAAGAAGAATTAGAGTTTTTGGAATGAAAGAAGATAAGGCACTGGAAATTCAACATAAAGCTTGAATTCTGGCAATCAGTACCAGATTTAAAATAATCGCTTTTGAAAACAGCTGCGTCCCGTAAATTTCCAATTTTTGGTACTGGTCTGTACTCTACAATGAAATTCGTAAAGTCAAAATACCTTTCACAATTAGTTGCATTCGCGTACCTGATAATTATTGAAAGTTATAAAAACTAGTGATAGAACGATACGAGTACCGAGTAGAGAATATCGATACTTTTCATGAGTACTGAGTAGTATTGAGGACTCGATACTTTTTGACGAGTACTGAGTAAATATCGCGAATACCCAAAAGTATCGACGTTTTAAAAACTTGTTTAGGTAAAATATTTTTTTTCAATCACATTGAATTTCAATCACATTGAAAAATATTTAAAAATTACCCCATGGGCATAACGTTCATTAACTTCAATACTGTCACTCTGGTGAGCTACGAATTTTCAATACAACATAGAAAAAGAGGAGCAGTCACATGGACATTTGGCTCGGTTAAAACTTCTTAAATAATTGGAAAATTAATCTCTTGTTATACCTTCGATAACACTGGCAAAAAAAAGTAGTATTTTGCTTTTAACTAGACCCACACATCGACATGTATTGAGGTCCATTTGACTCGTACACCTCCTAAATTTGGGGTTAATTGCAAAAATTGTGAAAAAATGGCAAAAACGAGTCAAACGGGCCTAAGATTCGGATGCAGTAGGTCGATATACGTGGCGGCAAGTGGGTCTGGTTAAAAGCACACACCAATTTTTTTTTGTGCCGGTGTAAGGAATGGGTTAGGAGGGTGGTCTTCGGCTCGATAACTTGGCAATTCTCCAGAATAACGAAGCCTTCGTTTTGCAATGTATCCTACCTTGGTTTTAAATTCGAAATCCAGCCCGCTTTCGGAGAAAATTTTTGTGAAAAGGAGCTTATCTTTCCTTTAGACAATGGCTTTAGTTGCTTTTAAAAACGTCAAATAAATAAATTTTACGCTTTTAAACTTGTTGCAAGTTCTTTTCAAAAACTTCGTTAGAAATGCTTGTTAGATCAGACTTCAGCTATTAAAAGCAATGTCTATTCAATTTACAAAAAGAAAGAGGTCATATGTAGGTATATGTAAGCAAAGTAATCTGAATTTTGTTAACTTTTCGCGTTTGCCCTAAAAATAATTGGAAGTACGAGTATTATCGATACTTTTTTGTAAATATGAGTACTGGCATCGATTCTTTTTTAGAGTATTATAAATGAGTACTAGTATCGATACTTTACTAAAAAGTTCTATCACTAATAAAAACTATCAGCTTTTTTTGTTCGTGTACGCAAAAAAACTTGCAAGGTAGGGTAAACTGAGGGAGCAAAATGAAATTTCATTTTGAGAGAAAGCTGCTAGTTTCGGTTGGAAAAATTTTTGCCAACTGCAAAGAAACAGCTGATCAAAAACAGCTGGTTGGAATTTACGCAAATCCATAAATTGAATTTGATGGTTTGGAAGTTAAAATAGTAAAATACAACTAATTAAATTGTAAGAAATAATTATTCTTTTAGTCAGTGAACTGTGTCCGGATATGACTTCGGGATTTGCTTTCTTACGTTTTCAATTTTATACTCTTGAATGTAAACAAAATTTCTTATCAGCTGTTCGTTTAACTTGCGAGTTTCAGCAAATTTTCTGCTCTTTCTTCTTGTGAGAGAACAAATGACATTTCGGCGGAATTTTGCTGTTGGACATATTTTACTGGAGAACGTACCTATTGACGAACCAACATTTAACAGAACTGTTACGAACGGCTTTAACTCCCCGGTATCCCGGTCTTTTTTAAGTCCCAAAAATCCTGGGAATATTTGCCTAGAATCACGGGATTTTCGGAAATTTTAATTTACACTGGCGGCAATAATAGAAACGCTTTATGTTGACCAGTTTTGGCTATATTTCTTTTGTTTATTTAATATTTGTCGGCCGGTGTGGTGTAGAGGTAAGCAGTGCACGCTTCCACTCCGCAACGCCTGGGATCAAGCCCTGGCCAAAGCAACATCGCAAAAAATATCGAAAAAATGTTTTTTTCTTAACAGCGGTCGTCCCTCGGCAGGCAATGGCAAACTTCCGAGTGTATTTCTGGGATTCTGTATTTCCCGGGTTTGAACCAACGACATTCCGAAAATACCGGGATCGTAAAAATCGAAAAAATTAACATCCCTAATATGTACATAAGCTGATTGCAGTTAATGTGGATCTGTTTTTCTTTGTTTCTGTTTCTTTTAGTCATCTATGTACATATCAGAGAAAAGCAAGGAGCTACTTGACTTTGGAGTTCGTTTATACTGAACTAATGTACGTATGATTTGATACATTAGCAACGTAAAGCGTACGTGCCGCAACTTGCTTGATAAATTTTATACCGAGTCAACGCAGTAAACACTTTTGCTAGTTTTAATCATACACTTGTACAATTTCAAACGAATCGAATCGTTGCATGTACATTGAGACAATCGTTCTGTATAAACGACTTGTTGGATTCATTCGAGAGTTGTACGTTCTTCCGTTTTTAACCGACTTCCAAAAAAGGAGGAGGTTAGCAGTTCGTCGGAATATTATTTTTTTTTATGTATATTACCGCATAACTTTGGACCACGTTAACCGATTTCGATAATTCTTTTTGCATCGGAAAGGTGGTGTCTCAGAGGTGGTCCAATACTAATCTGGTGGATCATGAGATAGGTAGGTAGGTTGTTGCGGTCGTCTATAAGACACACTTAGGCTCAGGGCCCATTGTGATGCCGCATGTTGGGTCAGCAACTCCCAATCCCTCCTAAAACCATTTTGAACTTTGAACGAATTTTAGAAGATCCCTGATTTCGACGCATCTAAGGTCCTCCAAGTTGTCGAAGAATTGCCTACCGAGAGTGGAGAGTCTTCGTCTAGATAGAGCAGGGCATTGGCACAACAGGTGGAGAATCGTTTCCTCCTCTTCTTCATCTTGACAACTTCTACAGAAGTCATGTGAGCGTAGGCCAAGTCGATAGGCGTGCTTGCCAATTAGGCAGTGTCCTGTTATGACGGATACTAATAATCTAATATTGGACTTATTTAGACTCAGTAGTAGGCCAGTGCGGTTGGCGCTGAGCACCGGCCATAATTGTTTGGCAGTTTTGCAGGTGATTTCGTCCTGCCACCTTTCGTTCGCTACTTTAGTGAGCCTCTCGGAGATAAGTAGCTTACAAGTTTGCAAGGGTATTCCTATTTCGTCATTTATATCCTCAAAAGGAAGTTTCGTGCCAAGTCGCGCCAGTTCGTCGGCCTTACAATTCCCCTCTATGCCGCAGTGTCCCGGAACCCATATTACCTTTGGGCGAAATGACTCAGCCATCTCGTTAAGAGATGCGCGGCATTTCATGGCTACCATGGAGGTTGTCGACTGCTTCGTGAGGGACTTTATTGCCGCCTGGCTGTCAGTGAAGATGTAGATATCAACTTGGGGTATCATATCACACTTTACCAGTTTCGTGGCCCTGTCGATTGCCATCAGTTCAGCCTGAAAAACGCTACAGTGGTCCGGGAGACGAAAGCTGAGGGAGATTCCCAGGTGATGGGAATATACACCTCCTCCAACCCTACCCTCGAGCTTTGAGCCATCTGTGTATACATGGATGGACTCTCCACTACTTACAGCGTCATGCTTCCACTCTTCCCTTGAGGGTAGGAGGGTCGCGAACGCTGTAGCGGGTGCAGGTTCCGGAAGTGCATAGTCCACCAATCCGGGTAGCCCCGGAACCTCCGTTAATATTCTACCGTGACCATAACTGGTATTTGACCACTTATTTAGAATATTCATTCGAATTGCCGCGCCACTTGCGACTTGTTTGGCATGTAGGTCCACCGGAAGAAAATTCAGTAGGGCATACAGTGCCTTGGATGGTGTTGTTCTCATCGCACCAGTTATGAGTGTGGACGCAAGCCTTTGAACCTTGTCCATTTTTTTGAAGTTTACCCCTTTCCCAAGGGCGTTCCACCATACCACTATACCGTGATAGAGAATTGGCCTAACCACCGCCGTGTATAGCCAGTGTATTATTTTGGGTTCCATCCCCCATTTTTTCCCTATTGCTCTGCTGCAGGAATATAGTGCCACTGTTGCTTTGCGCACTCTATCTGCAACGTTGGGCCCCCAGTTTAGTTTCCTATCTACTATGAGACCTAGATATTTGGTCTCTTCCTTTATTGCGAGGGTATTGCCCTCTAGGGTTATGTTCCCGAGATCAGGTATCTTGTGCTTCCTGGTGAACAGCACAAGGTCTGTTTTTTCAGGATTCACTCCCAGTCCTCGCCTGTTACACCACAGGGATAGTTTGTTGAGGGATCTTTGGATCAGATCTGTCAATGTTGAAAGATGTTTACCCGAGATAGCTATTACAATATCGTCGGCGTATGCAATTATCTGACCGCCAATGTCTTCAAGTTCCCGAAGAAGGCTGTCTACTGCTATGTTCCACAGGAGCGGTGATATTACTCCCCCCTGGGGTGTACCCCTGACGGGGAACCTTTTTATTACTGATTCACCTAATCCTGCGCTTATTTCTCGGCCGATTAACATTCGTTCAATAAATGAGGTTAGTGAATTGCTTACTCCCAGATTTATCAGAGATGAGATAATCGCTGCAGGAGATACATTGTTGAAAGCACCCTCGATGTCCAGGAAGGCCGCGAGGGTGTATTCTTTGTAATAAAGTGATCTTTCAATTGTGTGCACTAAAGAATGGAGTGCTGTTTCGACTGATCTCCCTTTGTTGTAGGCATGCTGGGCTGCCGAAAGTTTGCTGCCCACCTTGTCTCTAATGTGCCCATCTATTAGTCTCTCTAGAGATTTCAACAGGAAAGACGACAGACTAATTGGTCTGAAGTCTTTTGGTCTCGTGTGTGTAGTTTTCCCTGCCTTGGGAATGAAAACTACTCTTACCTCCTCCCATTTGTGGGGTATATAATTCATTCGTAACACTGCTTCAAAGACTGGTACGAGTATGGGTGCAATCATTCCTGCTGTATGCTGTAGGTCAGCGGGAATAATGCCGTCTGGTCCCGGAGATTTAAACGGTTGGAAGCTGCTAATAGCATGCTTTATGTTCTCCTCGGTTATGATATTCGCTGGAATGTCATCATGGTTGCCTATGATTCGGGTATTTGTGACTCTACTGTGGAGGCAACCCGGAAAGTGCGTCTGTACAAGAAGCTCTAGAGTTTCTTCGCTGCTAGTTGTCCAATCACCATCCTCCTTGATGAGATAGCTAATATTGCTGGGACTCATAGATAGTATTTTGCGCAGTCTGCTGGCCTCCGAAGTACTTTCTATCTTCTGACAGAAGTTCCTCCATGAGGAGCGCTTAGCGTCTCTTATTGCATACTTAAATCGGCGTTGCCAGTCTTTAAATTCACTCCAAGAGTTGGATCTCTTAGCTTCATTAAATTTTGATCTGCATTCCCTTCTGAGGGTTGCAATTTCAGTGGACCACCATGGAGGTTTTGGTTTCCTACTTGTTGCCCTGATTGGGCAGGCTAATTTTGCTGCACGATGAAATGCTTTAGTTATATCGTCTACGACGTTATCAAGTTGATGTTCCGAGTTTATTTGATTTGTGAGGCCGGAAATATTATTAGAAAATATTGTTTCAAATTTTTTCCAATTTGTTTTTCTGCGGTTTAAGACCGCTTGTTGTTTTCTTACTGGTACGTATAGGTTATAAACGACGTACATGTGATCCGAAAAGGAGTTGTCTTTTGAGACTCTCCAGTCATTCAAGAGTTCTGCCCCCTGCTCATTGACACATGTAATGTCAAGGACCTCCCTTCTAACAGACGTCACAAAGGTAGGGGTATCACCTACGTTGCTAACCTGTAAGTTATTGCACATAATGAATTCGAATATCGACTCACCGCGTTCATTTGTATCTGAGCTGCCCCATATGTGATGATGGGCATTCGCGTCCGCTCCTATGACCATCGGAGTGCCGCGTCTAGAGGCCTCCATTACCGCGCTCCTTAAGGATTGTGGTGGAGGTAATGTTTCTGCGTCGTGGGCCATATATGTGGAAGCCAGCCAAATAGACATTCCGCCTGATTCCACTGCTATGATGACGTTGTCCGCATCGCTAAACTGTATCAAGAGAAATGCATTAATACACTTTTTTATCAATATGCACGACCTGGGTTTACCTTTGTCAGTTACATAGAACAGCTTGTATCCCTTCATATTCAATCCACAAACCCGATCTTTTATGACCCAAGGCTCCTGGATGAGTGCGATCTCCTCTTCTCTTTCGGCGAGACGGAGGAGAAGTGCGGCTGAGGCCGCCTTGCAGTGGTGGAGATTAATCTGAACTATCCCCACCATCAGTTTCGCGTGCTGCTGCTGGACAGCCAACCACAGTCCGGTTGACGTCCTCTTCGTCAGAAAGGGGGAGGATATCCTCCCCTTCTCCTTCCACCATGGTGTCGGAAAAGTCGGAGTGGTCCCCCGCCCCCTCTTCTAGAGTCACCCTCTCGAAGAGTTCGCCGACCATTCCGGAGGTGGATGCCACTTCGTCGTCAGTAGCACTTTCCACTGCGCTCGCTTCGTCGGTAGGGTGTTGTTTCCCTGACACGTCCTGCCGATAAACATGGAGGTTCAAGGCTTGGAAGCCATAATTTATCCTCCAGTTTTGGTTGGCTAGCGGTTCTACTGATTCCTCGTTGAGGACTATTACCGCTAACCTTCGCTTGCCATCGATATCGCCTATCTTTGCTACCTTCCAGTCGTGGGTGGGTAGCTCGGGGTTGCCCATACGTATCCATTCCAGCACTTCCTGTGGGTCGGTGTGGAAGTCTGGAATCCAGGCCCTGGATCTGGGCCGATTGGGAATGTCTTCCCGCTTTATCGCCTCAAGGCGTGCACCCGGCCAGACCTCGCCTACGCGACTGATGGCCAGGGTGTATAGGTCGACGGATCTCTGGTCCGCGCACCTTGTTAATTTGACGCGGTTTTGGAACCAACCGGCGTCCGCACAACTGGGGGGTGGTCCTGGGTTTTCCCCTAGAACCTCCTTATAGACGGCCCAGAGTCGCCTGTTGACCAGGTCCCAGTTTTGTGGTGATATTGCACCATCAAGTGAGCTGCGGTCTATCACAGCCCTGGTAAATGTGTCCTTCGCCGCGTCCGCGAAGGATCTTTTCTGCAGCTCGTCCGCTGTTAAAATGGCGGATACCCTTGTTCTCTTGGGTTCCGAGCTTAGCTCCCTAGAGGACTTCCGCTTGCCTTGAGCAGACTCTTGTTTGGCTTTCGCCTGGTGTTCAGCCATAAACTTTTCGGCCCAATTCCTTGAGTCCAGCTCTTCTGCGGTCAGTTCTTCTGGCTTCTTATCCCTCAGTCTCTCCAGGATTCTGAGGGCTGACCGTCTGGTACGATAGTACCTTTCTGATGCACTAATGTGCTTCTGGGGATGGCTACTGCCCATCGCTACATTAGTGCCAGAATGGCGCACCTCAGAGGCCGCTGGCTTAGCCATGCGGTCTGATGTCGCCGACGCCGCTTTAGGGATTGCACCTGTCGATGTTCCCTTGCCTCCTGGAGTGGCGGGGACGGCAGCAGGGCTAGCTTGTCTTGTGACAGGGCTGCCCTTGCCTCCCGAAGACCTATCTGCGAGGGTGGGTCTGCTACCAGCACCGGACGGATTAACATCCTCGCTAGCTTGTCTAGGGACATGGCTAGACCGGTTGCCGGAAGGGGGCCTCGATGCCGTTGAGGCAGTCCCAGAGGGGACAGAGCGTATATGCTCAGCCCTGGCTTGGCCACAGACTTTGCACCGCTGGCTTGCTTGGTCTTGTCCGAGGACAGAACGGACCTTCCTGACTGGGTGGGTCTACTTTTTTTGGGGGGTTCTCGGTTATCCGAGGCAGGTTTTTTGTTTGGGTTCATCTTTTTCATAAACGTCCGCACTGCTCGACGTGGCGAGCGTGGCGGACTACGTATTTAGGAGGGGGAAAAGGGAGTCGTCGACCACAGCGGTCCCCTCCGCCGTGGCAAGGTCATTCTACCTTCTGAGGTGACCCGGTATCAGGAGAGCGCCGTTAGAATACAGCCGGATACCCCTGGCTGCGAATCGTCGGTACGGTCCTCTCCGTATGTATGATTGGAGGAACACGACGCCCACAGTTACGCAGACGGGTGGTCAACCAATCTCCATACGGAGCTTCCCTCTTGGTTCGTGCTGGTTTAAAGCCCCCCGAAGGAAGATTTAAACCACCACTTAAGCCTCATCCCCACGGCAAGGGGACCAACACGATGAGGGATCATGAGATATATATATATATATATATATTTTTTTTTATATGAGAGTTGAAGTCGGTTTTTTTTTTGCTAAACCTTACTTGTTATTCTAAGATTCTGACGTGCGCAAATTATGTCGAATACTATTGAAAATATTTCTGAAAAACTCAAAGCGGTGTTTTAAGAAAATCGCGACATAGCGGCATAGCGGAACGCAAACTTCTAACTTACGCCGTCACAAATGATTCATAAGGAAAACTAACGCTATTCCCCTCGTACAATTAGGACAAGAACAAAGAACAGGTAAACACAATAAAATGTGCTATGTAAACTTTTTTTGCATAGCAGATAGCAGACGGCAGACCTTTTGCAACTTTAAATGGTAAAATAATGTAGCGCGAGACCTTATTAAAATCGGGCACAAGTTTGCAGAGCACTTAGATGTTGACGATTTGTTCCTCATCCAACAACAGTCTCCCGGAATATAACTCGCACTGCAACAGAAAAAAAATAAGAAGTGCAGAGTAAACTTCAAAGTGTTGTAAATGCTGCACGTGCTTCCAATACTCTACCTTTTCAGGTGTACATGGCGTATGAGTAACACTTTTCTGATTTGATTTACTTTGCCGAAATACCAGCGAAGCATCAGACAATCGTCAATTATCGTAAGACGCACGAAGACGATGACAGTATACATGTGTCGATGTCGCAGCAAGCAGCATTTTGAAGCCCAATTACATGTGTTTGGAAAATCAAAAAGTGCCCGCCTCTGGTCTAAACCAAATTCGAGCCAGCGAATTTTGAGAGGAAGTTTCATATCAGGTAATAAAAAAACGTGTGGGAAAAATTTTAACAAATACCTAATAATTCGTATGAGGGTACAAAAAGTAGTTAAGTTTTTTTTTTAATACATAAATGCTCAGTATTGGAAAAGAAAACGATTAAATTATTAAAAATTGAGACATTTTTACGAAATTTGGTATGTGTACTTCCTTTTAGGGTAGGATGCTAATGAAAATGGGCAAAATCGGACAATAACCACGCCTACCTCCCATATAACGGTAGTTTTCAGAAATACAAAAACTGCGATATTTTAGTAGCTACTGCAGCTCATTAACTCAAAATTAATAATTACAATGGGTTTTAGACGAAAAATAAGAATATAATAAATTTTTGGAAAACGGGGAAGCCACGCCCACTTACGATTAGATGTGTACCTATATCTTGGTAACCGCTGCACCAATTTGTCCCAGACTGATGTTGACCTTGGTATAACATACTAAACGACTGAAAATTTTTAAAATCGGAGCACAGCCACGCCCACATCCCATATAACGGTTATTTAGAGAAATACGAAATCTTTAATAAATCAGAAAATACTGTAGCTAATTTATTCAAAATTGATGTTTGCAATAATTCTTTAGCAAAAAATACGTTTATGAAAAAATTGGGAAAATGGATTTGGTCCGCTCGCTTATGACCACATATGTGAATCTCGGTTACCGTTCGATAAATTTTTACCAAACACGATATGATTATTGTGCTTGCTATATAAAGCAAAAGCAGTGAAAATTATTGAAATCGGACGTAATTTTACGATTGTATGTTGCAACAACTACACCACCTTGTAACTTAAAAACTCTAGAATAATACCTAATCTGCCTTATACTGAGTTTCGCCTGAAAAAAATTCATCCCCCCATAGTAAAACCATGGAAACCAAAAGTGAAAAGTGAAACGGTTCGGGGACAATAAAACTCATGATAAGGCGGAATAAGAGTTTATGTTCCGATGTACTTTAACATTACCATACCATTCTGTTATATTTGGCAGTCCGCTTCCATTCAAATTTCTCCGCCTCACGCATTTCTTCCCTCCAAGGAGCGGCAGAAATAACTTATACTTTGCTCATCCAGCAAATGTCATGCTATCAATGCTTTACGATGGTCATAAATCAGTACGCAGTGATCACTTTATATTTTTTCAACGAAAAAATTCCAGGAAGACATTTTTTAACGCAGTTAGGTGTCTCCTGTTTAGGTGAACCCAAAATGAAAAATTTTCCCTTAATTGCGATATGGGAAATGTCCGCCATCTTGGATTTTGTGTTTTTACGATTTGCCCGCGAATTTTCCATTTCTCGCGAAAAAAGGTGGAGAACAAATTTGTAGAGAATTCGATTCCCTACAATTTTCATATGCGTTTAATTTTTTTAAACATTTATTTATTGCTAATAATATGCAAAAAATACCCAAAATTAGGTAAGTGGCGTGGTTTTTTCGAATTTTAAGCTGTGTCTATTTGAAATAAGTGGCACACTTAAATGGAAAAGTTGTAGAGGACAAAATTTCAAATAAATGTATTATATACATGTTCACGTACGACGTGTAAATCTCGACCAACAACGCGCTCAATACAGCGGCAAAGGAGAATGTACTCAAAACTTTATCCACCCCACCTCAGAGGTAAAGTTAGGGTGCGTTTTATTTTTATGTGGTTTCACCAGTAGTCCTAATCCACACATTTTTGCCACAATAAAACTTTTTAGAATCATAGAAAAGTCGAATTTATAACAGGACAAAAAAACCAAAAAAATGCAAATAAAAACCAAAGCCAATAAAAGAGGTAAACGTTCAAGTTATCTATTTCTTATGTGTTTAATATCTCGGAAGCAACTTAACCGATTAAGAAATTATTGATGCTAATTTCAACATAATTTAAATGCCTTTTATGCGATGTATATACTATAACCAGTTTTAAAACTACACTGAGAAAAAGGATTCGTTTCGACAACTAAAGATATTTAGTTCCCGAATTTTGACAATATTTGGGAACTGTTACCAAGGATTGGGAACTATTACCATGGGTTGGTAATTATAACTAAATATATTAAAGCTTCTAATATTCATCTAGGTTGTAACAAATCGTTAATTTAGTTGAAGGGTTTAGTTAATATTAATAAATATTTCTTTGAAGCATATTTCTACAAATTCCATTGAACTTAACCTATGGTTCATAAAAGGATGTTATTAAGCTCTGCTAATGTAGATAAGCTTTCTTTCAACACATGGTTTAGTCATAGTTACCAAATCTTAGTTGAGGCNAAATCGGAGGAGAAGCTCGGCCAAACACTAACATATGTGTAAGCGCCAATCTATTATTATTATTAACTAACTTATGTAAATATGTACGTATTTTTATGCTTAATATATGCAAATAAAAGAAGAAAGTAAACACAACAAACATCGAGTAAATTTTTATTTGTGTCAAATGTTTTTTCCAATAATAAACGGTTAGCTGATTCAAGTGTACAGCAAGTTCACAATATTAATTGAAAACTTGCATCAACCAAAGCATTGTTTGTATTTGCTCAACAATGATTTTATTCACCTAACAATATTGTCCAATCAAGGTAGTCGTTTTGTAATTATTAACAAATATACATTTGTTCCAACTAGAAAAGTTAAGTAAATTGCAGACTTTCGTGAACTATATATTTATTTCGCCATATTCAACTATGCCATTTGATCACTATAACCAAATCTAGGTTGTTATAACTAAACCTTTTTCTGGGTGTAATTTGAAATAAACGCCATTAAAAAATATATATATATTTTTTTTTATTTTGTGTTTTAGTATTTCGGACTAAAAATATAAAAAGCATTCAAATTATATACAAACATGAAAGACAAATTAATTACCTTTATTTGACATCATTAGTTTTTTAATAGGTTATGTTGTTCAGAAGATATTAATATTAAAAAAAAATCAGAAAATTTAACTTTAACCATTGAGATCTTCTTTATATTTTACTTTCGCCAGGTAACTTTGGTAGGGTTGAAATCAGCACAAAAAGTTCTATCGAGCCACATTTTCGGTTTTTGCATCGTTAGATTACTAAATTTAGGAATATATACAAATAGAAATTCTCAAACTACGAGCTCAAATTGATGCGGTGTTTTCAAGATATTTTAATGCCCTTGATTCACAAGTATATACAAGTATCATATTTGATCAATCATATCAATATTTTTATGTATTAAAAGAATTAAAAACGAGAATGAATAAAACACATTAAATCAGCAAAATGAATAAAATTATGTGTATGTATGTACATATGCAACTGATTCGCCTAATAGGTTTACATATAAAAATATTATCCTCATTTTCGAGGATTAGAAAATGAGATTAGCCATACAAAATTATAATTATAAAATAATCTCAGATTAAACCGATAACTTTTTGGTGTCCAACCCAGTTTTATCGATTATACTTGCGAAGAAGAGGAGGAATGTCAAATGTAAAAGTAAAAAAAAATTGACGCTAGCAAGGAAAAGAGCTTTGTTAAGGTTATTTTAATAAAATATTAAGTTCAAATATATTTAGATATCATAATATGTGTAGGAGAAAAAAGTGACCACGGTGACGCAGAGAAGAAGCTTAACTTTTCCTCGAGTTGTGAGAATAACAAGCGCAACCAATTTGACAGCTAACGAGCTTTCACTGAGAATATACGTATTTATATGTAAACGTACTTTTATGCTTTGCCGTTCGGTTAAACTATCGATAGTACTAGTTGACTATCGATAGTTTACAACCTCTAGCACAACCGATTTTATTTATAATGTTTCCATGTAGCTGCGCGTCAGTTTTTTTAGGTTTGCCAATTTTTTATTATAAGTGATACTTTCATTGTGATTCCTCCTTTAATGGCCTTTTTCTCAAGCAACCTTTAATTGAAAAGGTCCCTTTATATTCTATTATCGGTGTTGTATGTTTCTTGGCTGTACACAAATCAAAAAATTATATTACGAAATTTAAACAAAATATGTATATCATATTTGAAAATTTATTATAAGCAACAATTAAACAAGGCAACAGTGATTTTGTTGCGGCAAATGATAAAACTGTTTTTGATAGGCTTTTTTATGCTGATTACGAGTCCGTAAACATAAAGTTTCCATCAGCTCCAGATTTTGAGAAAAACGAGGTCAAAGTGTCAAAAAATCGCGTTTTTTGCAATATTTTAGAAGGTGATAGAACCTTTAACTGGGGCTTAAATTAAAGCTATAACTTTCGGCTACTATCCCCGCACCTTGACCTGATGGTCACTAAAAGTCATTTATTGAACAATATAAAAATACTGGAATAAATACTGTGCTATTGAAAAAATTGAATAAATAAGTTTTGTCAAAACCAGTTTTTGCTGTTAAATCAATAACTATAAGTGACCTTAGGGTTAAGGTTCACGGATGGTATTTTAAGCGATTGTAGTCGAAAGTTCAAGACTTAATTTCGGCCCAAGTGGAAGGCTCTATCCCCTTTTGTTTAATTGCGGTGGGTACTCAAACTTCGCACAAAATCAGGTTTTGCTGTAAGTGTAGGGATGGTATTTTCAGGGATAGTAGTCGAGACTTCTAGCTTTAATTTAAGCCTAATACCGCCTTTTGTTTTTTTGCTTGAGACTAGAGCAAAAATGACAGCTGAACTTGCAAGTTTTACTGGATTTTTAATGGATAAATTTTTAAAGAAAGAAAAACAGCTAATGGAATGATGCTTAACGCAATTCACATTAACAAAATAATTGTTTGTGGTGCTTTTAGAGCTGCAATTGACAAAATAAACCTATTTAAATTTATAATAAGATGGAAAATACTTGTTTTCTAAGAAAATTGCATCGGAAAATAAATTAATCAGCTGTTCATAAAACTAGCACCTTCTTGCTGGTTTTGCGTTTTCGTACTTTCTTGCATATTTTAGTCATTGGGAGTTAAATATTAGCTTACTTTCCGAAATTTGGTTACTGGCAAGTTACTGGATATTTTTTGCTGGATAATACGAAAACACAACTAATATTATGAAATGCTTGAGCTAG
The DNA here is from genome assembly GCF_001687245.7 of Rhagoletis zephyria. Lineage (NCBI taxonomy): Eukaryota > Metazoa > Arthropoda > Insecta > Diptera > Tephritidae > Rhagoletis > Rhagoletis zephyria. The sequence continues at coordinate 199,387 of NW_016157592.1, read as the reverse complement.
ACAAGGGCAAGAAGGCAAAAACACGCCTTTTTACAGGATTGAGTGTAACGTAAAACATGCATGAATGCATTGTAACGTTAATTTTAGCGTTTACCAAAAAAAAGCAATCGTTTCTGTTGAAACGATTCATTTTTTTTTATCGTTTAGGTAATTATCAAAATAATTCTATTTTTGTTTTTTTAACGGAAAGAAATTCAATCGTTAATGCTGAAGCTGTAGCATGCATTTAGGTGTTAGGGTACGTTCACACGCAAAGCCGAGCGGCGCCGAGCGAAGCAAGGTGGAACAAGGCGAAGCTGCTGGTGTTCACACTGAACGAAGCGAAGTGGAACTTTTCTGTTGGACTCGGCTGCAAAGATACCATAAAACTTACCGTCAATGAAAAGAGGCAAAAATATTTGCTCAATTTTATTCCAAATATTAGTAGTAGAATTCGTTTTTATATGCATATATGGCTGCTGCAAGCGCCATGAAACTGAAAAATTAACAAAAAATTCAAAATCAAAAACTGAATTGGTTTCAGCTCCAAAACGCTTTCATATAGCTACAGCAATTTGAAAGCTTCACTCCGTCCCGGTTTTCCCGGACAAGTCCCGGTTTTAGACTATTGGTCCAACCTTAAAATGTCCGATTTGATTGCACAAATTTGAGAAAAAGTTCAAAAATCATTAAACTACACAGAATAATTTTATGAATTCACTGAAGGAAATAACGCATAGTAAACATGAAAACACTTAGGTCTGTTTTTATGCGGTACATGTGATCCTCGGAAAGCCGCATAAAAAAGTTCTTTACTTTCATACAAAAACAGGGGATCCGTTCCAGCATTTTCAAAAACCGTGCAAATTCAGATACTCCACGTAAAAAATTCACAGAGTAAATATTAAGCAAACAAAAACAATTTATGTCTTCACTTCAATTCTTACATGTAAAACTCAACATTAATCAAATAAATAAAATTGTATCTGTATTTTAACCAAAAAAAAAAAAACACAAAGAATACATGAATTATGTAAGAATACAAAGATAAATTATTTATATAATACTATGTCTCCATTGAAAGATCTACCTATTAAGATTTAATAAATCTAGTTGCTAGATCTTAACCGTCTCCATTGCCACAACGAGATATGTTTGACGTTCACATTTTGAAATATTTGACGTTTGATTATGTATGTTTTTATAAATACAGTTGCGGACATTGATTATGTGAATTCTTAATATTAGGCGTGTTTTTTTTACACGCATACGTATCTGAGCTTAAAAATTGTAAGGACGAACTTTATGTGCGTTTATGAATAGTTTTCGATAAAATAAAAATTACTTATGGAAATTGTCGATGGTTGTTTTTTTACACGTTAAGCGTAGATGTATATGCGTGTAACAAAAAAAAAACAGCTATTATTGGCTTCTTATTCGTGGTAAATAAGTATAACATATAGTTTGGAAAATTTTACGAATGGTACTATATTCCGAATCATTTTCCCGAATTTAAGAAAAATTATGAAAACGGTAAAGAACAACATTTGCTGAAAGAAATTTTTTTCTAAGTTGTAGTTATAATTTTTATAATATAAACACTTTGTACAAAACTATTATAGTTTTGATCAACTTTACTTCTTACCTCGAGTGGGGGATAGTGAAGATCACAAAAATACGTGATGTACACCGTGAGATTGCTGTATTTCATCTGACCTCTTTATTGAATATTTCTTTCTTATATACATTTTCTAATACTAATTCCTTAACTACGTATATGTGTGTATGTGTGTACATGCGTAAATTTGTATTCTTATCTTCATTGTATACATCAGATACCAATGCATTTTAAGTGCACTAAAATTTATGTGTCTTATGCAGAATCAGTGAATCCTAATAAGGGATAAAAGACCAACGTATTGATCTTTTATATTTTTTTAGGTTCACTGTTGACTTAAGTGCATCTAACGCACGTATTAAAACAATTGATGAACGGCTGTCAGTTGCTGCTTGTGTGCATTGGTATATTGGTGTATGCGTGTTTCTTTCATACTTATATTATCTTTATGTTTTCTGTATACACTGTAATTTATGTATTTTGTTCAGATAAGCAATTTTCACATATTTTATGAGCAAGGGTCACATTACAATTCTATTGCTTATCATTGCATTTGACATTTAGTGGACTGTATATTTTTCCTGTTTATTTCATCGGTNGTTCTATGAGCAAGGGTCGGTCACATTACAATTCTATTGCTTATCATTGCATTTGACATTTAGTGGACTGTATATTTTTCCTGTTCATTTCATTGGTTTACGTATGTTTGCATATTTATGTATGAATGTGTTATATTTCTAAAATCCTATCTCTATTGCGGCAGAGTTTCATGTTCATATTCTTATGAACACACTTATTTTTTTTTTTTTTATCTTCAAACTTACCAAACTTAATAGTCCTTCGAACTTAGTTATGTCCAAGCGCGTGAAGTTTTTAAAGTCACCTTCCTCGTCTTCCCACAGCAAATATTTCAGCAAATGCCTTCTAAATCGTGTTCTACCCTTAAATAAAACGGAAATAATAAATTCCTCTACGTTATTATAAAACGAACTACAAACCTTCTAACTAATAAGGTTTTCTCCCAATATTTTCGTGGATTTCTTCTATTTTTTGCCTTAGCTTTTAGTTTTATTGGGCCGTATGAATAAAAACTAAGTAATTGCTTTTTCTTAAAATTCCATACCTTTTACTTGAGTTTTGTTTGAATGAACATTATTTCTTCTAGGAATTGAATTGAAGCTAGTAATTTTAGTCGTTTTCTCGAAGACGGCATGTTGACAATGACATTGCTTCTTAAATTGAATGCAGCCCCTGTAATGGCTTTCAATTTTGATGCTTTTTGACAAGCAATGTGTGTGAGAAAATTGAAAGGCAAAATTGATTGTGTGTCGTCAGCGTTATGGCATGTGAATATGTGGATGCCACACCCAACAAATTGTATTTATTGATCAATATTATTGAAGATTTAAAGAAGTTTTAACTTAAATCTACTGCCTTTCGAGATTGAATTTTATATGACAAATCTCGAATGATTTAACGTTAAATCTCGTCAGAGGGCACAATGGAGACATAAAATGTTCGTATTTAAAAATAATACTTTCATACCACGCACGCGTGGTGTTGATTCAAACTCACCATTTTAATGCAAATTTACATGTCTGGCTTCAGCTGAGTGCGCGAAGAAGCTTGCCACAATTTGTTAATTTCCAGAAAGTCAAATCCCATTACAGGCAACACGGAATTCAAATATTTGTTTAACTTAATTATGAAAAAGCAATCGGTAAGTCCAAAGCGCTGATTAATATATATGTACCTAAATACGTTCAAAATGTCGTGCACAGAGTTTTACAATTATATTAGGGAAAATACAGAAGATTTGAAACAAGTTCACAGCAACGAAAAATATGACTGATATTTTAATGTTATCTTGTACTCAAATTTTTTTCTTTCATGAAACCTAGTGTACTTAACAGTACCGTACAAAATTATTGGCTCGGAGGCTCTTTCATCAGATCACAATTTCTAATCAGATCCTTTAGAAAAATTTTGAAAATATATCTTTTGAGTCAATTAATAAAGTGCAAGTCTGAAGTTGCCAGAAAATTTCGTTGATGTTTAGCATTTTTTTGCTGCTAAAAAGAATTGTCGAACATAGTTTCTATGAAAGAAACTTTTAGTAAAAACAATACTAAAATCAATTAAAATTTAATGGGATGCAAAACTTAATTTTCAAAATTTTTATAAAAAGTCTGATTAGAAGGTTTGTATGCAACTTTATTGAATTTTCCCGAGTTTAGCACAAAGTTAAGAAATTTTATTTTTATGGTTTTTTATGTATTTAGTATAAAGAATAAAAAAAGGCGCATGCATTGCGAAAAATTCTCTGTGCTTTAGATGTGATAAGTTGTTTTGTTTTGTTGGCGTACGTTGTAGTGAGTAGTAGTGTAGTTTTTATGTTTTTGTTTTTGTCTGTTAAAATAAAAATTTACTACATCCGTTCGCACGTAATTTTTGTCGAAACGAAAGTGAAGGGAGCGATTTTGAAGAGATCTCTTAGCAAGACCCTGACCAAAGCTCGTATAGAGTTAGGTAAGGATTGGTGAAGCGGCTACTGAGATACAGCATTTCATCATAAGTGGGCGAGGTCACGCCCATTTTCCAAGAATTTCATAACAATACATATTGTTTTTTACCACAATTATACTCCACATATTAATTTTCAACAATTTGTATCCAATATTTACTGAAATATCACAGTTTTTGCATTTTTCGAAAATACCGTCATATGGGAAGTGGGCGTGGTTACAGTCCGATTTCGCCCATTTTTAATACCAACTTACCTTGGATAAAGGGCAACCTACACATAAAATTTCGTTGAGATATCAAAATTTTTGCTCGAGCTATCGTGTACACGGACGGACGGACAGGCAGACATGGCTTAATCGACTTCTCTTTTCATTCTGATAATTTATGTATATATTTGTCCATATCTATCTCGATTCGTTTTGGCTGTTACAAACAACCGTTATGCGAACAAAATTAATATACCATTGAGCACAAGTGCGCTCGGGTATAAAAATAGGGGTCTATTTTTTCGGTATAGAACAATCCTAGGGGGTGAGAGCATAAAAATCCCGACTTTAATTTTTCACATGCATTTTTGAACCCCCCTTACGTACATACAAGCTGCCGCTGTGGTGTAATGGTAAGGAGAGCGCATTCTATTCCGCAAGTCCTGGGATCGAGCCCAGGTTCCGACCAACATCAAACGACGGCAAACCTCCGAGTGTATTCTGCCATAAAAACCAGCTTCTAATAAAAATACAAGCTCCGTTCGTAAGAACTTAGGTCCCTCCCTTTGTGTGACATCAAGGCGCTCGCCACAAATCGGAGGAGAAGCTCGGCCAAACACTAACATGTTGTGTAAGCGCCAATCTATTATTATTATGTGCATGTATGCGAAATTTTGAGTTATTATTCGTATAAGAAAGATGACGACGAGGAGAAGTTCAATATTTAATTTTTTTCGCTCAACGTGAATTAACCGACATGCCGTGGAAAATCAAAATTTGCTTATAATTATGCTATCCATGTCTCGAAATACTCTTTTATAAAGACCTGGCTTCCACATTTTTGTTAAGAGTTTGGTACAGCTTGTGCGTTTTGATGGTGTGACACGAATGGAGTGATCGGTTATCAAGAAGACACCGCTTTAGAAAATCTTTTCGCGTAATTTTTGGATGTTTTGACGTACGCCAGACGTAAACAAAACGAGTACAACTGGAATTATTACAAAATTAGGTTTTTAAAATTTTGTTAATTAGCCCCCAGTTACACCCCTACTATAAAGTTTAAAATAAATAAGCCCCTTAACACCATTCATAAAGTTTCCATTTAATATTTTTGATAACTTTTTGATAATATTTCTCAAATTTTTTATTAACATTTTCTCTATGCTTGTGGCAACCGTGCTCCGCTGGCTTGGCCATGTCGTTCGAATGGACAGAAACGCTCCTGCCTCTTCTGCGTTGGAAAGACCAGGTGAAGAAGGACTTGGCTTCACTTGGCATTTGCAATTGGCGTCAGTTGGCACAGAACAAAAATGACTGGAGTGCTGTTTTGGACTCGGCCAATATCGCTTAGGCGGTTACAGCGCCAATAAAGAAGAAGAAGAAATTCCTCTCCAACTTTTCATGTACAGAAAGGTGAAAAAACTATACGCCGGGTATACATATAAAGTTCGGTTTCGCCCGAACGAATCGTGGTATTTTCTGAAGATTTCAGAGTTCTTTTAGCATTTAGATTTTTAATGCTGAAATGCTTTATGCGGTGTTTACATTATAGGGAATTTAGATGATTCAACTTTCACAGGCGATTAGTTGAATTAAAAGTTGAACGAAAAGCAGCCGATCGACTTCACTCGACTGAAAAATCACCTTATTTTACATGCAACTTTTAGTTAAAAGCAACAATCGCCTGGCGCGAATGCCTTTCAACTAATCACTTTCAATGAAAGTTGATTCAACCAATCGCTTCTAAAATTGCTTGTCTAATAGCCCCATGTAGGTATAGAATTGCGTATGGGTAAATGTATGTACCATTAGGGTAAAATTTATAGGTAAAATGTGCTAAATGCACATTTATCATTTAGCATAGACGGCCTATATGTTCACAGCTGTTAATGCATCTAACAATGATGATTTGAATCAAAAACATTTTCACTTTCTTCATCCTAATTGCTTTATTGCACGGCTACTTAATAACTATTTAAGTAATAATTTATGCTTCTCACTATTATTAAATGTACACATTTTTTATATATAAACCTAATATATCACTATATATAACTACATACTTAAAATAACATGATTTTAAAAGTACAAACCACTAGCATTCAATGACTTACTTATGTATTATTTTTAAAGGACGTTCTTGAATGTTTTTGTATGTTTGTATGTTTGAATGTGGGAATTTCTTTTTAATTGATCGAATGTACAAGATGTATTATGTATGTAAGTTTCATAGTAAATGAAGTATTTAAAGTGTTAAATTCATGATAGTGATATGTAATGGGTATAGTTTTCCCAATTATAATAATGTGTTTTCAAATTACGGACCTTCAAAATTATAGCTAAATCGATTGAGGAAAATACTACTTCGATTCTTTTCAACAACTTTATAGCACTCTTAGCGTTTCTTTTTTCTTATTGTACTTTACATTTCGTTTAAATAAAATATTCGTCTTAATCCTTAACAATTCCCGTTTCGTTTGCATTTTGCCTCTGATATGTATAATAAATAAGTTAATAAGTTGTTTTACATTTGTATGTGTGGGAAAGCTTTCTGGCGCTTCGAATTCATAAATATTTACTTTACATAAATTGATTGTGTATAAGTTAAAAAGGACTTCTTCTTTTTGGTAATCAATACTAAGTTAATACTCCATATGAACAGGTTTAAATCTAAACATATGTAAAATCTCGCTACATATGTAAATACATACTCAATGTACATGCAACTAAAATTAGGGACGTATTTTAAAAAATCGATCAAATTAATCAAGCTTTAATAATTATAAACACATTAAAAAACACATAGCATCAATAAAAGCTAATACAAGCAAGAATAGTTAACCAACCATTTTGTAGCGTGGGCCGTGCAGACCCGACACAATCACATTTTTGACAACAACCGCGCAACGGTTTCTATCATTACTGCATAAATCTCAGCTACACCGTTATCGTTTTCTTTTGTTCATAATTCCGATCCTTAAGCAATTGATCCAGCTGTTCCTCCTGATAGTAGACAATGAATTCCGCCGGTGCAAGCGTTGCAAATAACGCGCAAATGCTGGGTTTAAGATTGTAGAAGAACAATAATTGTGAGCGCGCAGCAAAATCACTCAACAACGATTCGATAACAGTGGCTGCAGTGAAATCAGCACCGTAAATATGCGAGGCATCGATAACGACGGGTACATTTTGTCGCATGGAGTGTTTTGTTACCAGATTCCGCACATAATCCACAGAGGGGAAAATCAAACAACGATCTGGCGTGATCATGAGATATTCATTGCCGGCCTGAGTGGTTAGGATTTCGGTTGTGATTTTGGGACGCGCCGCATGGTACAGAATAAATATGACATTCAAGCCGACTCCAATTAGTATGCCGATTTCCAACGGCAACACCAGACAGGCGATAAATGTGCCCAAACCAGGGACAAGATCACTCTCTATACATGGAAAATATGAAAAAAAAGTTAAGAAAAATCCTTTGATAATTTGAGATAAAGCAGCAGAAACTTACTTTTGGCGCGCCACATTGGTTTGATTACGCGCACCTCGACCATAAACATAACGGCAGCAATGATAATCGCCGCCAATGTCGATTTAGGTATGAAGAAGAAATAGGGTGTAAAGAAGATTAGCGCAACGATCACTAAGCTGCCGGAGTAGATATTGCTGAGCGGCGTTCTCACGCCACTAGCATTATTGACTGCGCCACGACTCAGTGCACCTGTGCTTGGGAAGGCCTGCACGAAGGAATTGGCAATATTTGCAATGCCAATGGCGATGAGTTCTTGCGAGGCATCCACTGGTTTGCCGTTGCCTGTTTGGAAGTAAATTATTGGTTAATTTCAATTGCATGACAGTGACAGGAGAAGACAAAAAAATATATATACTTACCAAAGGCTTTAGCGATCGAAATAGTTTCCATAAGCGATATGAGCGGCAGCACAATAAGTCCGGAACCCAAATTTTTAACCATGTCAATGAAGTTCTCCTCATGCCCGGATAATGTCTCATTGGCGGACATGTGGAATGGTGGTGGTTGTACAGTAGGCATGCCCGCGGGAATGTAACCGATAACGCGGAAGGGTGTGTTTTCGCCCTCGGAATGTAGCATATAGCCCAAGATTCCGCAGACGATGACCAATATGGCATTACGGGATGTGCCAATCAGCCACATGACTTTGTTGAAAATATTTTGGGTCTTCGAGCGCAGAGTAGGCTCTTTGGGACCAATCTTCAATGATGATAACAACTGCGGGTAATAAATAACACAAATGTTACGATTATAAAAATTCTTTCCAATGAACAGAGTACAATTTTTTATTGAAAAAATGTGCACTAAAAACTTACCCTCATCATCAGTAGCACCACGATGCATGTGATACCCAAAATCGTATCCGTGGCGCGTGTCTGCTTGATATTCTCGAAAATGTGTGTTGTAATTTCCAAAAATGTTGTACCAGGCGCCGGTATGCCCAGTATGTCTTTCACTTGCGATGCAACAATTATTAATGAAACTGCTGATGTGAAACCGGATGAGACAGGACCAGAAACGAAATCCAATAGGAAGCCCAAACCAAAAATGCCCATAAACAATTCCACAATACCACAAAGCAGCGTAAGTAATACGGCCAGCGGCACGGAACCTTTAGCGGTTTGAAAAGTTAGTAGCGCTACGATAGCCGAAGGGCCAACTGGCACGTCCTTGCAACTGCCAAGTAAAATGTAGATGAAGCAACCCAAAAAGGAACCATATAAACCATACTGCAAAGAAAAATGCGAAAAGAAAAAATATCATAAAATAATAGATTAATTTATGTACATATCTGTGTACATACACACATACGTACGTTTGTATTCCGCATTTCCACTGGGAATTAAAATACGCAAATTACAAAGATGCGCATTAAATAATACGCGTATACCTATGGCATTTTACAAAAAAATCTACCATTTTGGTCAGTGGAAATTCGACATAAAATGTGTTATAATTAGGGATGTGCCTGATAGAAATTTTGCAGGATAACCGTATTCCAGAGATAATGTAATAAATAAGAGCCATATGCGTATATCCGGTGGATTGCTGTCCCTGATGAATTTCACGATCTTGTTATTTAAAATTTTAAATTCAGGGACCGCGAATAACTGTTATGGCTGATAATGGTTTATGCAATGATGCGGATATAGAAATAGTTTATTGCCCTTTCAAGTGGTAAGATTACTTTCATAACGAAAAATATGAACATTTTTAACTTAAATTCTTCAACTTGATATTAAAAAAACATTAAAATAGTCGGACAACAAAAATACAACCGGCTTCCGGATATCTACCGCATACCAGGCTTATCTCCAATTTTAATCAAAATAGCTTTTTATAAATAATAAAGTAAATATTTATAATTTCAACTTACAGCAGCTGGAAGTCCAGCTACGCCTGCGTACGCCAACGCCTGTGGTATTACCGTTAAGCCCACAGTCAGACCAGCTACCACATCGCCCACAGCATCATCGGTACTGTATTTGGGCAACCAATGGAGTATGGGCAGGCGTTTGTATAGCGTCTTGCGATTGAAGGTACGTCTCGTGCGGTCTTGCACCCAAGCTTTGGCACAATCCATTGTTTTAACAGGTGGTATCATTTTTTTGCCGTCTTTGGTTACTGCAAAAGTTTGATAAAAAGCAGAGGATGGAAAAATGGAGAGATTAAAATCCGGTTATAACAATTTTAGGTGGATGCAAACCATGTTAAACGAAGCTTTAAGTAAAAGAAACATTGCATAAAAATTTTTGATGTGAAACTTCTTTTGTGAATAGCGGTTTAAGGATATGATTCAGATTACGATGAATACTAGGATAACGATAAGGATGAATATATGTGTATATAGACAAGATTATTATTTTTTAAGATAAAGATAAAGATAAGGAGAGAGATAAAGAAAGGGATAGAGGTAGAAACAAGGAAAGAGATAGGGGGAGGGATACAGATAAACATTAAGAGACAAAGTTAAAACTGGTAGTCGAGGGCCGTTTTGAACTCACTTCACCTCAACTCAACTCAGCTCACCTCACTTCACTTCAACTCACCCTAACCCACCTTATGTCACCTCACCTTAATTCACCACCATTTAATTTTATTTCTGAATTGATCACCGACTTTTAAATCAAAATTAAAATTAATTTCTGGATTTGATTAAGTCAACAAAACTCAACCTAGTGTTATGTTACGCTATGTTCAGTCATACAAGTATTAGGATTATGGTATGATCAAGATGTGAATCAAGAAAAGTTTTATTTCCGTAGCGCGGCCCAGGTACTTTCTTTTTAATAATTTATCAAGATATTTTTTTTGGTTAAAAAAATCAAAATTTGGCATTACGACTTTTTTGTCTTATGCTTTGTTTTTCTTTAAGTTATATGTTGTTCGGATTAGGTACCTAGCCTAGCTCTTACCAAGTGGTGTTTTCCGAAAGGGGTTAAAGGCAATTTATTATAAAACGCATTTTTTCATAAATATATGAAAACAATAGCTACGAGTATGTCCTTTAGTCGAATTATATTTTGCAAATGCTTACATCTACATATATACAACTTTGATGAAACAATGTTTTTTAACCGAAACATTTGAAAAAATATTTCATAAAAGTTTGTTAATAATAGCCAATAGCAAAAGCTAAGGGATAATTCGGAATAGCGGATTAAAAATCAAAATTTATACTACTTCATCTCTGGTTTTTAAATAAAAACAAAATTTGTTTTATGTCCATAGGCACAACCTTAATACATACATATATACATACATACATACATACAGTAGAGCATAGCATTTTTCGAATTGCTCTCTGAACTAAGTAGGTTTCAAATCTTTCAGAATAAAAACTGAAATGACGTTCTATCCCAACTCCTCACAGATAACTACTACTAACAGTTAAAAGTAAAACCGTTTAAAAAGTTTCATAAAGTTTAATTACAATAAAAATTAACCTCGAATTAGCGCGTCAAGTTATTTAGAATTTTCGTAAACAAATACAGAGAATAAGTACTAGTATGTAAATTTCCGTGCCCGTGTACAGACGTACCCAGCAAGATTCTTTACATGCGGGTGTGTATACAAGTGCATGCACATACAGCTGATCGTATGCGAAAATAACTTGTGTGCACTGCACTGGAAAAGTGCTTAGCGGGTTCAAATGTAAATTGCAAAAACAAAATTAAATTGTATGAAAAAAGTCGCTGATCAGTTTATGAGTCATTTATCACGTACATGCGAATTATTCGGTTAGTGTTTTTATATAATTTCTGCTGATCATTAGAGTTTTCACTGTCAAGGGTCTATGGTACACATACATATTTACAAAGAGCATGCCCAGCAGGAAAGTTAAGGCGTAGATATTGAATTGACTAAATTTTACGTTACTGCCTTCCCCAAAATGGAGCGCTAAGCGTTGCATTTTCCAATGCCAACGAGTGCCAGCGCGCGCTATACCCCTCTGGTTTTATTTTATCTTTCACTTTTCGGACCCCTCTCTTTCCTTTTGTCTTCCGCACCCTATGAAATGCATCATAGGCACGATGATTTTGTACCCTAAACTGCAGGCAGCGAGATTTATGCATAAAAATCTTAAAATCGTTATTAACACAACAGATTTGTAAATTAATAGCTCGAGAAAATACTACCTATCAAGACAATGTCTTCAAACAAAACCCGTTTTTTCGCTCTCCTGTAAAATTTGAGTGACGTGAGATAGGCGGTTTTGCAAAAACATCGACGATATGTATGTGCGCATTTAATCAACGAAATTCCAAATGCGACATTGGCTGAACAAACGTTACGACGCCGGATCGAGTCACAGCTGGCGCAAAGTTTTATTTACAAGTTTTTTAAAGCTATTAATTGCTTTTTATACCCATTTGGGTATAAAGGGGAAAAAATAGCCTCGAGTTAGGACATGCTCGAACAAAAGCGAAGAGTTCATTGCATAGAAAGAGATAAAAAGTATTACTAAATATTCGCATGTTCCTTTGCGATTGCTTCCGCAATTATCCCGATTAGTCGCATTTTATGCAGGGTATAAATATACATACATATATACATACACACACACGTATGTGCATGTATCTACTTATAAACATTCATGAAACTATGTTAATTGTTATTTGTTCACACGCAAAAAATTGCTTTTCATTGTACTTGCAATTGTTATTATCATTTGAGCTTTTCCTCGTTGAGATTCAATTATTTTTCCACGCAGTAATTGTGTGGGTGTGCTTTTAATAGCTTATAGTGTGAACCCAGCCAGCAAAAAATCCGACAACCGATCCGGAAAAGGACAAAAAAGTTGATGAAGTGCGGATTTTTGTCCGTTTACTGATTTCATTTCCGGATACTTTGACGATCCGTTTTCCCACTAAAGAACGACAGAACGTATGGACAACATTATGTGAAACGGATACGTTTTCGGCTGTTTTTTTCTGAAATTTGTCTGATTGAATTTTTCGTTCAATACGCTTTCTTCCTGCACTTCACAGATACTTTTTCATTGTCCAAAAGAAATAAAATAAAATTATGAAGCGCCTGACGGAATTCGGAACCTTCTGGAAGCTAACAAATTGCAGTACACTCCTCTGCACGCTCAGCCACTGCCAACTACGCATGCATTCTTTCAAATGTTTAGCTTGAGCAAATAAAATACAATTATTACTTCCAAAATATATCATCTTTCTCGGGTACGAAAATTGATGATAACTGTAGGAGTTTTTCTATTCGCTTTCGGATACGGAAAATTGAACTAAACTGCACTATCGACAAAATTTACGTTTCTGTGTTGGCTGGGAAGTTTTGGATTGCCCAATAAACATTGAGCTTGGTTAAAAATTTGAAAATGATTGGAAAACCAATCTTTTTTTCGAGCCTCACCTTGGAAAACTAATGTGGAATAGATTACTATTCGATTCGAGAACTAGGCCATTCTCCTGCAAAACGGAACCTTCGATATCCAATGTATTTTTCCTTCGTTATGAATTCGAAATCCAGCCCATTATCGAATTGAAAATTTAATTCGAGTGTGATTGTCTTACATTTACCTTCGAAAATGAGCTAGATTTCACTTCCTCTCTTATTACTATGGTTTTTATTTTTTTCCGAACCCATCTCGAGTGAATTTCCAATACACAATGGACAACAAAGATCGGCTATGAGTTCGTTCTCAGTTCGATATGCATATTGGATATCGAAGCTAATTTTCGAACGTTCCCCAAAATGTTTATAGGGTGGGTTCAATGAATTTCTTTGGAGATGTGTGTACGTATATGTGTATGTTTGTACGAGGATATGACTATCAATTTGTTTTGATCTCTGAAAAAGAAGATAAGTATTTAAGATTTCTCATTCTTACTGTAAATTTTGTTCAATTAACACCAGCGATTAACTTTAGCGGTTTGACAATTGAATATCAATGTAGTTGAGAAACAATTGGATAAATTGAATAAGAACATGAGGAGAATAAATCGTACCATATGTAAATAGAATCGGATACAAAGGCCATTGTATATACAGATAAGTCTATATTTTACTTATCTATTTCATTTCATTTGTTTATTTTGAGTATTACACACAAACCCCATATGTTTTATTTACAGTGTCTGATTATAAGCGAAAGCTGCATATATAAATATAAACAGGTGACTGATATTTAAGTTTATTGAGGTTTATTTAGCAAAGTAATATAATAGTTCCCTCTTGAAATGCAATTTGTTACTGATACATCCCAAAAATGTTCTCAAGACGGCCTGAGGATGGTCCTCAGCGGAGCAGTGAATTACGGCCGCGTGTATTAAGACCGCAATCAAAAAAAATGGAAATTAGGCCGCGTGGGCATAATTCAATGAATCACTATAAATCGAAACCGCGAGGCTAGTTTCATTATGGGATTGCGGCCTAATTGCACTTATTGAAATGAATTATGCCCACGCCGCCAAATTTCCGTCTTTTTGATTGCGGTCTTAATACACGTGGCCATAATTCACGGAGCCACTTAACATTTTTTTTTTTAATTTTGAATTATGACGGTATTGCAGCGGACCATCCTCAGTGAAATTAGGCCGCAATCAAAAAACTAATTGGGAAATGTTCGGTAATTTGCACAAGGGTTTTGTGGTGTGGTCGGAGGGGGTGAGGGTGCGGCACCTAAAACCCCTTCTATTAAAAAGAGTACAGTCCAAACGGTAAGGAAAGTTGCCCTTCCTCGTTCCTGACACCTCCAGGGCAGGGAACCCATTTGGAACTGGGGTAAAATTATCATTTTGATAGCGAAAATGTAAACTCGGGTTACGCTACCCACAGTATTTTTGCGCATAATACCTTTCCGGATTGGCGGCCATCGGCGGCGCTTAAAAAATAAGCCTCATCAGTTCAACTCCTGCTACGCTATCCAAGACATGTTTGCGTAGGCATTATTCATTTAGAAAATTGAAATTAGGCCGCGCGGGCATAATATATATGTATAATGAAAAGTGTAATTAGGCCGCGATCGAAAAATGATATCAGGCTCCAGAAGAATAAGCAGGTGGCCTTAATTCGCGCGGTCTTAATTCCATCACAAAAAACATTATCAAAAACCATTATTTATAGAGCAGATTTTGAATAAAATGTATATTTTTTCTATGTTTTTTTTTCCGGAAACTTTTACGAAAGTGGACTTACTAATGCTTCAGCCTTGGCATCGAAACATACATATGTACATATGTATAGCGGGTTCGGATACAAAATATCTGGAAAAGTGGTTAGGGTCGCCTTCTGGCAGCAGTTCAATAATCTGTTATCTATCTGTAATTTGTAGACTCTATGAGTAGTGATCACTGCGGCACCAAGCCGGGCGAATAAGCTTAACGTCATTTTTTGCACGTGTAGCTTTGTATCATCAACAAAAAAAAATCAATTATTTTTCGCAATGATTGTAGACAAATATACATAATTACAAGTACTTATTTCCGGTAATTGAATGGAGAATTCACATGTTTTTTTATTTATTTTTGAGAGAAAACGGTAAAATAAAA
The DNA here is from genome assembly GCF_001687245.7 of Rhagoletis zephyria. Classification (NCBI taxonomy): domain Eukaryota; kingdom Metazoa; phylum Arthropoda; class Insecta; order Diptera; family Tephritidae; genus Rhagoletis; species Rhagoletis zephyria. The sequence goes on along the minus strand of NW_016157592.1, from coordinate 184,006 downwards.
TAAAAAATGCCTCTTATTTTCATTGCAAAATACATATATCGAGCCCTAACCGCCAAAATAACGTAACCGACATTTTTTTTTTAATTTTATTTTTGATGCAGAAATGCGTCTAGATGCTCTAGGAATATTTCTGCATCAAAAAGAAAATATTGAAAAAAATGTCGCTTACGTTATTTTGGCGGTTAGGGCTCGAAATATCCTATGAAATTTATGATGTGTATTAAATTCGGTTCTGAAGTATTCTTGAAAGTTTTCAACGGCTCGCAGTGGTATGAAACCCAAATCTAGGATATAAGTCGAAAAAAACAAATTCTTTAGATACAATTTTTTTTGTACTTTTATGTTTAATTATATCACTTGCAACTGTTATCTATGATTCAACCACTAAAATGGTTTAATATGGTGGTATCAGTGCTTTAAGCGACACACACTCCCGCATAGTGGACGTTGCCCTGAAAATCATAACTTTACTTGGACGAAGCCATGCAACACCGGTTTTAATGCATATGATGTTCTGATCTCTTAATTTTTGTGCTCGCCATATTGGATGCGCGATGTTGAATTTTTGAAACCTGACTTTCAGATTAGTAACAAGTGACCCCGTAAGCATACCATGTTTTATTAAAATCCATTGATTTCTTAATGTTTGTGTACGCCATATTGGATCCACCATTTTGAGTTTTTGAAATCTGATAACAAAATGGTGTCAAATTGTGTCAAAGCGTCTTGAGCAAATAGTTTTTTCCACCTACATTTGGATTTCAGACCACTGGGTGCTTTCAATTCAGACAGCTCATTGCATTTATAATATGATAGTAATAATAATATGAATAGGCTTTTGCATTGCTCAAGTACTTTTTTCTTGACGTGTGGGTTATTTTAAGCCTTTTAATTGTGCCATTAATATTTATCAGATACTTAAAATAACTTACATAAGAATAAGCACGTATTTCTATGTAAGCATTATTAATTCCTGAAACCCACTAAACTTTAACTAAACTAAAGGACGCAGATAATTAGCAGATTTGATAACGGGTGATTTTTTAAGAGCTTGATAACTTTTTTTTTAAAAAAAACGCATAAAATTTGCAAAATCTCATCGGTTCTTTATTTGAAACGTTAGATTGGTCCATGACATTTACTTTTTGAAGATAATTTCATTTAAATGTTGACCGCGGCTGCGTCTTAGGTGGTCCATTCGGAAAGTCCAATTTTGGGCAACTTTTTCGAGCATTTCGGCCGGAATAGCCCGAATTTCTTCGGAAATGTTGTCTTCCAAAGCTGGAATAGTTGCTGGCTTATTTCTGTAGACTTTAGACTTGACGTAGCCCCACAAAAAATAGTCTAAAGGCGTCAAATCGCATGATCTTGGTGGCCAACTTACCGGTCCATTTCTTGAGATGAATTGTTCTCCGAAGTTTTCCCTCAAAATGGCCATAGAATCNTACGTGAAATTGTGCTTTTGTAAACATGAAGCATGCATGTTTATGTCTGTATAAACTCGTTCTTATTGCACAACTTAACGCTACCCGATAGCAATGAATGCTAATTTTTTGGGCAAACAATTTTTTTTTTTATCGGGACAAGTTCAATAGGGTATAAAATTGGCATCGCCTATCTTTAAATTGGTAGCATTGGTGTGTGAAACGATATTAAAATACATTTTATGCCAAATAAAAAGATATGAAAAAACTAACAATCGTAAGTATCCTAAAAAGGTAAATATGTACAATGTACATACAAATGAAACAAAGAATCAAAAACAACCCCGTAGCGAATGTCATGCATTAGTCACTTAAGAGTTTTGTACGGAAAAGTTACGTCTTAAATGGATTTGGGCTCCGTTTGTATGGAAGTCGTTCATGACTTTTTCATATAAATGGTAATTTCGTCGTTGATGTCCTCTGCATGACTTGGTCATGCAATGATCATTAATGACATTCAAGCGACAATATCTTGCAATGGACTTTTTATAAGTGACCGCTGCAAGACATTGTCTGTTATAAGTCTTTGATAGGAGTACATCTGCATGACATTGTCACCAGTGTCATTGTCAGCTATATGTCGCTCACTAAATCCTCATTAGTGACGATGTCACCGGTGACCATTTTCGCTACTGGGAAATTATACATTTATACATACATATCTATGTACATACATATGTAAATATATATGTATACATACATATATCGATGGCTGAGTGGAAGATCGACCTATCTCGGCAGCCAGGTCGAAAACGCTCTATCTCAAAAAACTTTTCAAGAACGCCCTATTTCAGAATTCGTTTCAAAAACGCCCTATCTCAGCTGCCGATTCAAAAACGCCCTATATCAGCATATTTTCAATACATTTTGAAGTGAGATAGGGCGTTTTTGAACCGAATTTTAAAATAGGGTGTTTTGCAATTAAATTCTGAAATAGGGCGTTCTTGAAAAGTTTCGAACTCGCTGCCGAGATAGGTCGATCTTCCGCTTAGCCATCGATATGTAGTTACCAAACTCCGTATGAAAAAACATAAGGGCTGTCGTTATTTGATTGGGGGATTTTTGCTTGAAGCAAATATACTTATTTTGAAGAAAAATATCTTGGATACGCTGTCGTGTACTAAGTACTGGGGAGTGGTAGGGACTTTAGATAGTAGAGGCTCTTTTATTGTCCATTTGCTATGAAGGGCATGTATTTTTTAAATGGAGCTGATATCAAGTTATTCGTGTTTTATTAAGTGTTCGACCTAAGTAGTTTCTCGTACCATAGACTACAACTAGTGTGAACGCGATGAAAGGGCTCTTAAAGAAAAAAATTAAATCAAGATATATTTTGTAAATACATCAGTAATTCGGTTTTGTAAAGTACGCTACTCTTATACCATGTCCACACCGGAGCTAACCACGTAGTTATGGCTGTTGAGTTGGTTATTCCGATAACCCACTTCATTTAGCGTAGTTTCGCCATATAAAAATGACAGCATTTAACCATTTCACTGAGATGGTTAAAAGCTAACCAACTCGAAACCACGTCGAAAGTCTGATACAACCCTGTGTTTTGCCGCCATCTGTTGGTCATTAGCGTTAAAATGTAAAAAATTTGTTCCCTACTAGTGTTTGGACTTCACTAAGATCAGATCAGATTTACTCCGATTTTTGAAAAAATTGAAATCTACTCCTCTACTCCGCTTGACTTCAAATCTATTCCATCTTTTTTTTCATTCATGTTATGCTCCTCTTAAGGCCGTTTTTTAAGTGTTCACCACCGGTTTCAGTAAAAAAAATGAAAGTTAGCCAAATCTCACTGTTAATAAGTAATTCTTTCATACCAATGCGTCAATAAAGTAACCCCGTTTGATGTATGGTTGTAGAATTTGGCGGATGCAGAACTTTACTTAAATTGTTAAGAAATATATCGTCGATGTTTTTGCAAAACCGCCCATCGACCGGTTGCAAAACCGCCTAAATCGCCGTTGTGGCAAAATGAATAAAAATCGGTAAATCGTTATTAAAACAACAGATTTGTAAAATAATAGCTAGAGAAAATACCGCCTATCATTGCAATGCCTTCAAACAATAAATGGTTTATTAGCTCTCCTGTAAAATTTTAGTGCCGTAAGATAGGCGGTTTTGCAACTGGGCGATGGGCGGTTTTGCAAAAACATCGACTATATGTAGAATGAAATTTATATAAAGTAGAAAAGGTTTAGATCCTGTTGCTCTTTAAAAAATTAAGTGTTAGAAATGTTCTACTTTATAGAAAAAAAATTACCTAAATATGTAATCCTTGCATTGCCTCGCGTTCTTATTTTGCATGAATAGAAAACATTTAAGTCAAACAATTAATGTCAGAAACGAAAATAAAAAATTCAATCTAATACGGAAAATTTGCTTTTGCCCCGATTTTTGCAGCGATTTAGTCCTGAATCGAGTTTTGGAGCTCCGAACACTGTTCTCTGCATTTGTACTGTTTTATAAACCTCAAACCGCAGTGTGGACAGCAATAGTTAGTGATGTGGTTAAGTTCGATTTGAGATGGTTAACTTTTTGGTGGGGACTTGGTATTAAAGAGATTTCTTCGAAGTCAGAGAGCCTGATTGTGGTGTAATTTTAGGTTAATATGTGCCCCTTTTCAAAGGCGTTGTTTTGAATCAAAGGGTTGGGTAAATCGACTCAGTTCCTACCATAGAGCTCAGATAGAATTAGAATTAGAATTTACGTCTATGTAGATGCGTCTTCAATTAAAAATTTTAAGCCAAAATGAGCTTATGAACCCTAATATACAGACTTTTAGGTGGTTCTGTGTGCGTGTGCTTAGGGAAAGCAGTTAAAATATTTGCAATTTGACACATTAATTCGCGTGCTGTGGAATAATAAACATATGTACATATGTACGTAGAAATGGCGATGCGTGTATTTGTTAAGTGTAGCTTTTTATGACAGTTGAATTCAAAATAAACCACAATCGGAACTCGTTAAATTCAATATTTACCTTTGCCACTTGAAATGCACATATCGCTAGACAGGCGTTTGACAGTAATTCCAAATACAAACATGTACGTAAGTATGTACATATGGAGTTAAATATGTGTTTACATTTTATAAATATGTATGAGTTTATGTTTGTTTGCAAATTTTACTTGTTTAAGTATGTACATATTCACCAGCATCTGTTAAAGTATTTAATGAGGTGAATGGCACATTTATGTAAATATATATTTATATAAATTGTGTTTTTTGTTTTGTAACTCCACATCGAGTCAACAAAACGTCAACTCTACCCGCATTTGGGTGGTATTTAAACCATAACCACCATGATACTCCCCGAGGGGCGGTACCCAAGAACAGGCCAGAGTAAACTCTGGGGGCTCCTGTTCTCCGTGGTAACAAAATTAAGTCTCCGGTCAGACCTCATAGCCGTAACTACTACCATTTACCCCCTCAACTGGTGGCACGCTTTCTCCGCCTAAACACCTCTCGTGCAAATACCCCCAGACTTTCAAAATACTGGCTCGAAGAGAGAACATTGTCAAAAATAAACCGTCCGTCAGTTCATCTAATCCCCATCCCAGATAAATCCCTAATGTCAGAGTGCATCGGGCATTCACAGACAAATTGTCCGGCATCCTCGCTTTGCGCACCACATGCACAACTTTCCGAATCGTGAATATTCCGGCCATGCAAGAACGCATTGAATGGCCCATGTCCGGTCAGAAGAAAACCCAGACTCAGACAAAATCTGAAATTCGGAGTTTCACGGACAAAATTAACGTCACGAATATACTCATAGGTCACCCGGCCGTTGAAACTATTGTCCCAGCGGTCCTGCCACCCTACTTAGAATAGCCTTCCACAAGGAGCGTGTGCACTCCAAATACCCTCTCTACAAGTCAGGACCGGAAATCCACCTATCCAGCTACGGCATCTCCAAACCCCTTCCAAAACCCATCAAACCACTTGAACAAAGAATATCAAGAAATTTAACTATGATTATATGAATTACTGGGGTTTTTGCACAACTAGTATACTTATTACTTCTTGGACAATCTTTCTCAGGTAAAAGGCTATAAATTAACCTTTCCTTTTTGCTTTTAATCGAGATATATGCATGCATACATAGGTAGAATTCTACCTAAGATAATTTGAGGGTTGACTTCTCTACGCAACATCCTGATTTCGACCAGCGTCTGCTATGTATAGTTTGCTAGATGGAGTTTTTTAAAGGTACACCCTGTACTGGAATAGAGAAAAGACAGAATATCTCTCCTATGGGCCAGGCTTATCTCATAGGAAATTAGATGGAGGATGTGTAAGCAACTAAACTCCAATCCTAGTTGAAATTTGCGCTACCCAGAGTGAGGGCACATTTTCTTTTTTGGCCCAATATACTTACATACTTTAAGGAAATCGGATTAGTGCTCACCAATTTTTGTATGATTTCCATTTAAGCCTTTACTCTCAGTGTTTTAATGTTATTCAATAATTTAGGACGAAATAATTTTACAAATATGTGAATTTCAGTTCAAGGAAAAGAACTTTTAACTTCGAAACAATTTTCCAGTGCACGGCTATGGTTTAAACTTAGTCTAAATGCTCGCGCTGGCTGGTTTAAACTAAGATTAGCCAATCAAATGTCAGCCATCGGTTCAAGATAAACGCAGTTTACGTGATCTAAGTTTAAACTTGCACTGAGAAACTGGTCCCTAATGATGACTAGTAATGTCGCACAATAATCGAAGTATAAATAACACCTGTTTTTATTTGGCTTGAGTAATTTTCCTCTTTTCTTAAATTTCCAGAATCTTGCAATCTTTTATACAATTTTGAATATTTTCACTATTAAAAAAGCGCGAAATCGATTTAAAAAACTTTTGTTATCTTTTTAAATTTTTTATTACTCTTCATGGGATTGAGAATTTTCTTTTACTTATTTTCATCTAATTTTCACATTGTTTCATAAACAAATCAATAAACAGCACTTACTCAAAATCGCAGCAATTATTCGCAATAAATTTCACCACTGTTCTACTTACATATAAATTCATTTGATCCCTGCGATCCACCGCTGCCACCGTTCGCTTCTGTACCATTCGTGGTAATACTGATCGTAGAACACTTGAAGCCGTCGTTGACGTACACATGATCTAATGCTGGATTTGTCTTCATTGTGTATGCGGCACTGTCATTCACTCCGCCAACAAACTGGATACCTGTCTCACTTGTCACTTAGCTATGCAGTAGACGCGTTGGGAAAAAGATTGGCCGCGTTGGCATAGAGTTTGCGCGCGTATATAGGCTCCACAATCAGTATGTTCTCAGCGTAAGTGCTGTTGGTTTACTTTTACTTTATTTTTTGCGACTTCGTTTTTTATTTTTCTCTGTTGTTCTTCTCGTATTTCAATGTAATCAGATTGTATGAAAATATTTGTTTAACTTGCCTTAAATATTTCTTAGTATATTTAGTCTTTTTTTTGTGTTTTGTTATACACGTCTTTGGATGTGTTGCTCCTTCTTCCTTTTTTGTTGTTAGTGTGGAATTTTGCTGTAATTGACGAAATATGATATTCGATTAATAAAGCATTTCCGTTTGTATTTTTTCGTTTTCGATTCTTTTTATTGTTGTTGTGCGAATTCTATTCATTTATGGTTTTTGCGTATTTGGTAAATGTTGTGGTTGATACAAATGTATGTATGTATTTAAATATGCATATACATATGCATGTAATTATTAACAAATGAAGGTAGTATGAAAGTAAAATTTATTTTTGCGCGGTTTCTTTTTTATATCTTTGGGTCTGCAAATGTACGTTCATATAAATACTACGACCGCATACTCATTCATATATACATACCTATGTATATATACATATGTGTGTCCTTTCGAATTATCTTGGAGTTATTTAAATCCTAATATGCACAAATGTACACATGTATATACAAATCAAGAATGATAGAATACAAGATTGCGCCGATCAGAGAGGCTTTTTGAGAATAACTTTAGTGTGACGTCACACTGGTGCAATAAATGAAATGCATATGTATACATATATGATAATTAAACATTTCCTAAAGTTGTCGAATTGTTAGAAGTGCGTACTACCACTCTGTGGAATCTGGCTTTGATCGCAAAATCTAAAATTAGAAAGCTGTCAACCGTCGGGTGGCTATGACAAATCTTCGAGTGTATTTATGCCTTGAAAAAGTTTCTCATAAAACCATTTGCCGTTTGGAGACGGCATTTAATTGTAGGGCTGCATCCATTTGTGTTATAACATCAGCACACATACCACAATTTGGAGGAGAAACTCGGCCAAACACTTAGCAATATTGTAAGCGCAGAAAATTTATTATATGATTTTTAAATAAATAGAGGCAATAATTTTTGTCTGTTATAAGACGAAATATAATATTTTAACTGATATACGACAAGCACTTTCTCTTCTTTTTTCCTAGCTAAACGCGGATCGCAGAGCGTTTTGTGTAAATAAATATGTATGCATGTGTATATTTTAAAACCTGTTTTTTCACTAAAACAAAGATATGAAAAAATGTTCCCCATTAAATTGTTTGAAAAGCTGAAAAAATGTAAAATTTTTAAAATTTCTTCCCAAATGTTAAAAGTAATTAAATTTTTGCTGCAAGTTTTATAAAAATACATATGAATAACTTAACCATGTTGGGGGCCATTTTCATTGATAAAGGAATTAATTAATCAAACCTGAAAGATTCAGACACATTTCTGCACTTAAAATTGTGCCATGTGAAACCATTACGATATTAACAATATGAATAGTGAAAAGAATGTATATAATAATTGGTCAATCAAGCTTCAATTAAAAATGCATTCAAAAGTAGTCGAATATTCTTTAAAAAAAATAAAAAATTATTTTGAATAAAATTATCACGAATAGCGAAGAGCTTTAACGCATGTACATACATGTAGATACATACATATGTAGAATGTGAAACTTTTGAAAAAAAACTAATAAAAAAAACAAAAATTTTTGGCTAATAAATTTTTTTAACTGTTAAATAAGTCTCTCCGTGGCATGACTAACAGAGTTGCCAGTAAAAAAATGTTTCCTACTGAAATAGATAAGAACTGACCACATTTAGTATTTCCAAATACATAAGTATGTATGTGTGAGACACATTAAATTACAGTTCGTGTGTTAGACTATATAAGATTAAGATAACCGGGAGTATTTGTATGTAAATTTAGCGAAACGTCACTGCCTATCGTCCTTCCTCATTTGTATTGTGGATCTGCAACGCTTGTAAGGTCCAGATGATGATGATGGAAACAAAACACCAAATAGGCAGCTTTAATAAGAGCTTTAAGGCTCATGAACATATCTAGCCAATTTAGTAGCTTTGGCCATTATCAGATAACATTTCTGACAGTCGGTAGACCCGCTGGTCGGTGCTGGCATCATTTATAACTGAATTAACATACGGGGCATAGGAACTGGCTCACCAAACTCGAACGAAGAAAATAGTCATTCACAGCAAAAGTTTTTTATATTTTCATATTATGAAAATAAGTATCTAGGAAATATTATTTTTTTCATTTATTTTAAAATAAACAGTCCAATTTTATTTTCAAATTTTACAGTAGAGAATTAAAACCTTTCAAATTTAATTGCTTTAAGCACTTATTTGCAAAAAAATTTGCCCATCTTCATTTGTACAATACATATAATTACTTAATTTTGGAGTATTATATATCATTGAAAAGATTTTTAAGCACTACATGTATGTGAGTTGAAGTAAATTACCTTCTTCCACAAGTAGAATTTTTTAATTTTCTACATATCTTCCCTGCAAACCATTTGTTCAGAGTATTCTGCATTGTAAAGAAATTTTAAAGAATTCGTTAAGATTTAATTCGAATCTTTGCCGAATTTTCTAAAATGAAATAAATTACGCACACTTCCATTCTTTTACGAAATTTCGGATGAAAATCTGTGAAGCAACGAAAATAATGGGGCTATGTGAAGAATATCTTTCAGAATTTGTCCAGAATTTTCTTTATTTTTCGTACAGAAATTTCTTTACGAGTTCGTGTCAACCACTTCATATAATTTTCTTTGAAAATTCGTAAAAAAATCGTTACAGAAATGAGATACTCCGAACGATTTCCTTAAGATTTCGGGAACTTTGGTTTGCAGGGAAAGTACGATTTTAGCTACCATAAAATTAAAAATCCAGTAAGTGATGTATTTTGCCATGATCCTAAAGGTATGTTAACGCCCGTGTATCTTTTTTCGGACAATAAATTGTATACTACTGCGAAAAAAACTCGTTTCGCAGTATTTCCATTTAAAAATAAAGGCATTTTTTACAGTAAAGTATTTTTTGAAACAGTTCTCCAATAAAATAAAGGAATTACTGGTGTTATGTGTACCGTTGTACACCCCGAGACAAAATGATATATCTAACAAAAGCAATACATATAGTTCAAAATTTCTCACTTTATACAAAAATTGTAAAAAGTTGAACAATAATAAAATTTTATTTTTAAAAGATACTATGTTCGAAGAAAATAACAACACCATCTCAAAAAAAAAAAAAACGAAAGTCAACGCAAATTCTTAGCCTATTGAATCTAGCGTTTTGTAATTTTTCCAAAAATCATGAATACAAAGTTCGTTCTGAAATTTTTTTAACTTCTCTGCAAAGTTTGAAATGGGGTGTATGGTGTTAAGTATTATATAATTAACTTCTTCTACTTTAATGGCGCTGTAACCGCCTAAGCGATTTTGGCCGAGTCCAAAACAGCACGCCAGTCGTTTATTTCTGTGCCAACTGACGTTAATTGCAAATGCCAAGTGAAGCCAAGTCCTTCTCCACCTGCTCTTTAAAACGCATAGGAGGCCTTCCTCTTCCTCTGTTACCAGAATCGCGGCCCGTTTTGAATACTTTCAGACCAGGAGCGTTTCTGTCCATTCGAACGACCAAGCCAAGCCAGCAGAGCCGCTGAATTTCAATTCGCTGCACTATGTCCATATCGTTGTAAAGCTCATATAGCTCATCGTTAAATCGTCTGCGGTATTGGCCATCGCCAACGCGTAAGGTCAGTAAATCGTTCGCAAAATCTTTTTCTCGAATACTCCAATAGCCGCCTCATCGGATGTTGTCATTGTCCATGCTTCTGCGCCATATATGTATTAGCACAGGCATGATGAGTAACTTATAGAGTGTGATTTTTGTACGACGAGAGAGGACTTTTAATTAATTAACTAGTATTTAATAAAAAAAATATAATAAACATTAAACAAACGAAAGGAAAATAGTCAAAATTGGCCAAGATGTCGTGACCCTATTTTCTAACATTAGATACAGTATATATATGAATTCTTTAACGTGTTTCCACGAGTAAAAAAATTAGGCAGCAAAAAAGTAAAATGCAGTATTTTTGAAAAAAAACCGCAGGATCCAATTTTGGAATAAAAAAAAAAAAACAAAAAAGTATTATACTGCCAAAAAAAGATAGATACGACCGTTAGGTGTATTTCAATGACGTATCATACATACCCAGAATCATAAAAAAAAAAACAGATTTTGGCTGTTTTAGGATGTACCAAAGACCAAAATTTTTATGACCTCAAAACCATTTTAAAGAAATCTTTCTGGAAGGTGGTATTTACCTTTTTTTTGAATGGGACCGACTCTGTCTAATGTATATTTTAAGGATTATTGTATAAATTACTATTTTTCCATGGTAATAAAGCACAGTTATTCAAATTTTTTCCTAGCAAAAAATTATAAATGGGATACTTAACGCAACTCTAGGTGACATTTTATTCGTTAAAAACTTCTTCGAGCTAGCTAAAAGCTGTGAGGCTCGTTTTTGCTTGCTAAATAACGAGCGCTAACAAAGGACACGTGCCTATCTTTCCGAAATTTGAAAGCCCCTAGCAAAGTTTTGATTTAAAGTTTTTCGGTTTGTTTAAATAATCAATTTGTAAAGAAATATCTTTGAAACTCAGACTAAAAGTATAAAGGAAGATTTCATATGTTCACATTTTAGCTGAAATAATGAGGTGTATTCTCGTTTTCGTACGAATCGAAAATTTTAAATTTTTGTATGGAAAATGATAGGAAAATTATATAATTTTGAATTCGTGCGAAAACAAGAATACGCGTAAATATCTATAATGTCGTTGGAATTAAAAATATTATAAAAAGTACACAATTCAACTGCATTTATTCACACAGCACACTCACAAATAAACGTTTAGGAATGCTTACTTTTTTTTTGTTCGTTTAGGTCCGTAATTTAATTCAAACAAAGCATGCAAAATTTCTTTGCTATTATTATTTAAATTCAAACGAATTCCCGCACTAGCGAAAGGTTATTTGAACGCTTAAAGCACTCAGCTAAAGCGGCCACAATGTGCACGCGTAAAACGCTCCAAAACCGTTTCCACACTTTTATTAACTTTGAATTCGTTTAACCGTAACGTATTCAATTAAATTTATTCACTTTGTTTTTTACTGAAAAGTTTTTTATTTCAGTTTTCTTCTGTACGTTACACGCTTTACGATTTTAGTAGCTACCTCGCCGCGACGACGTTTTAAATGAAACTGTTTTCGAACTTGGCTCGAAATGTGTCTTTATAAAAATCAACACGGTTATTTTGCGAGTCAAAGATCGTCAGTTAGCCCAGTTTAGTTCAGCCGAGGCAGCGATTCATGGATAGACTTGCTCTCTTTGCGCTCTACTAGCACTTGTTCGCTCATTCTGCTCTTGATTTTTGATGTCGGTTTTGTTGCCTTTGTGTTCCTCATTCAGCGTTGACTGCTTTGCAGTTTGTTATTTGTTTATGTCGGTGTCGTATTTCTAAAGTTTACTTATTTGTTGTTATAACCGCATTGTTTAATTTTGTTTTTATATATAATTTCTGCATTCTACACATTTTATACTGCAGCGTCGCGATAACCAGACATCGTGGCGGATTTTTTATTATTTTTTAATTTCATGCCTTCCAGTCCGCCTACATCTTCTCCACTTGCCACATCTGAGTCAGCCGGTTAGCTCCTTCACTTTTTGGATGTTTACATGTTTCCCTTATGAATACCGTCGCTCGTTAATTCTTAAAGGCCGGTTCACATAGAACTTTCGCGTTGGAGTTGGCGTTGGCGTTGATTAATAGCTGACTATGAATACACACAATTATTTGGACATGCCCACATATCAACGGCGAAGCCAACGTTAACGCATACAAAAAGATGGGCATCTGTCATCTTTTTGGACGCGTTGTCAATCAGCTCTTGCAAATAAATAAAATTATGTGAAATATTTTTAATTTTTAATCAAATGTGGGCAAGAAATATCGTTTTCATGCAATTACTGATATGAAATATTAATTTATCTGCCGTTAGTATGTTAATTTAGTGGTCAAAGCATTCGCGGCCAAGCGTTCATTCTAGTAAGCATACATACATTTAACGTGCGTTCTGTCAAACCAACGCCAACGCGAAAGTTTTAGGTGGACCTGCCTTAACACTCGGCCTGCTAGACATCCTCTTCTCCAACGATCTACCTGCACTGCGACGATGAGTAATTATGTACCGCATTTAACCTCACAATTTGCTCTGTTCATGTTTGCCGTAAGTTAAAGTGGTTTATCTCTTATCTTTCGAAATTAGTTTGCTGAGAAATCAGTTGTCTTTGCTCGAAATATGTCTGTGTGCCGGTCGCAAATTCTATTCACTCATGTCTCCTCTCTCGCTCTATATTCAAGTATGTACATACATATGTGTGTAGATATGTATCATGCGTTTTCACTACCTGCTTATCATGAATGCCGCAAGATCATCGTCACACGTTGCCAGTGATCTTCGTGTTCTAATGTGTTGCTGCCGCAGAATAAGACATTCATTTTAGAAGGTGAATGCGAAGGCAATATCATGGGAGAAACTGCAAGCGTGGGTACACATGCATATCTACGTATCTACTATATGTGTAAGTGTATGTGGATTTAGCTGCGCGTTTGCTGCTTAAATCTTTTGTTTGCTTAACACATTCGGCATTTATTTGGGGTTGTTGTGAATCTCTTTCGTTATTGATTATGGGAATTATGGGCTGGTTACTCCAACTCAACTTAACTTAGTTTAGCCATTTTTAGGACTTAAGTCAAAAGTTAGCCTACTTTTTACACAGCTTATTCTTGACTAAGTCTAAAAAATTGGCTATGTTTTATAAAAATTTTGAGTAAATATCCTTTATCTAGATGCATGATGAACCAGCGTATGTGGCAAGAGCCAAGACATTAAAGTGGCGTGATACTTTAAGGAGCCTAGTTGCGAAGTTGGAAGACTTCGTTGGGAGAACCGTCGCGATGTTCAATTGGAAGTTTATTTCCGTGTCTGTGGAAATCATTTCACCGCAAATAATTTTATTACTTGAACATTGCAGGCAAATATTTTAAAGCGTTTATACCCGTGCCCTGGGATGATCCTATGCCTGAAATGCATGAAGCGCACGAACGTTCAGAGGAAGCGATAACATCTGTTGATGCGCAGACGCAAACTGAGTAAGTGTACAAGAAATAAATAGTTTCTTACAAAATTATGCTCAGGACCTAAATTTACACTGATATATATACATAAATACGTATGTGTGTTGTGTGTACATGAATTTGCTTACCAACACGTTTTTCTATTTTTTCTTCAGCAATGATTCCATACAATGTAATCTAAAAACGGAATTATACCTTCTTAATGAAAAAATTGAGACAATGGAAGACACAATAGCGGATCTTACCTACCAGTTAAACGAGGCTAAGTTTGTACAAGCCTCCAAGAAAACAATTTCACTAAAGGGCAGTTAAAAAAACTATAAAGAAATTGTTAGTTAAGTCTTCATATTTATAGAAAACATTAAATAATTTTTTTATGAGTGCTGTTTTTTTTTAATTAAATATTGAAATAAGAAACTAAACGCGCAAAAACATTGGGCGAATAACGTGGTTTCTAGTCGAAAGTCGACTTTCTAGTAAAGTCGAACAACCCTACTGTAGAATTCGTTTTTATAATCCTTTGAAATTTATAAAGCAGAATTTTGGAATTTTAAAAAGTTATACCATCAAGTTTCTGCGTAGAAATGGAAAACTTGTTACTTCACATGTATGAGCGCCTGGCATTGGGAAATGAAACTATCGTTTGGATCAAATAAAATTGGTCTTAAAGAGTGGAAGCGGGAAGATGGAATTAGGTTATTAGGTTATAAAAACATGTTGTAATGAGCACCGAATTGTATCACGCAATCTATGTAGTTACACGGTGCTAGAAAAAAAAAATCACAAAACGCACCCGAAACAAAACTTGGTGTAGGCTGTAGGTGAGGTCGTTTATAACATGAAAATATGTTTCTTATATTTTGTTCCTGGTTAGCATTGATTAGCAAGCGTTATGATTAGTTAATTACCATTTCATTAAGGTTACATATGTAGATATATACCTTGTTTATACCTACGCAAGAACCGCATTAACAAAAAACCGTGTTTACTGAACACATATTACTTTCTAGAGTTTATACCTGTGTCTTTATAGCGCACTCGCTGAAACCGTATTCAAAAGTAAACCAAATTTGCTGTTTATTATTCGATATTTCTTTAACAAATACTTTGCACGGTTCACCGAAATAGAAGCGAACAATAATTCAAATTTATTTTAATAATAATTAAAATTTAAGACGGGCATCAGCCTATTTTCACTTCGCGTCAAATGAGTGATGTGTTTTTACCTGTTTTCTAACCGAAGTGAGAAATAAAAAACCGATTTGAAAACTAATTCGAGTCAGTACACTTTTCAATTTCAACGCGCTTTGAAATTCAGTTTATGTATCCGTTTTAAATCACAGCGAACTAGGTCAAAGCGCTTTATGTGTCGGTATAAACAAGGTAATATTCTATGTGATTTAAGTGAATTCGTAGTTTTTGTTATTGCTATTTTGTTTGGGGTTTGTGCCAATTGTGCTTCAATTATATAAAATCCATGTACATAAATATGTACATATGTATTACCTTTTCTTTTCAAAAGTACTAGTAACAATATTTGCCACGTGTTGAAAATTATCTTGTTAATTATATTAAAAAATATCTGTATTAACTGTATTATCAAAGCGTTTCTTCCAATTTGAAAATTATAGTGTTTATATTTACGAGAAATTCATTCACTTTTTGTTAATCGCACAATGAGTAATCATTACGTGATTTGGGAATAAATCTTTAATAGCAGTAATAGCACTAATAGCAGTAATAACCGTATAACACTTGCTGGTGGCATACTTATAAGACAAGCTTCTTATTCTAATTTATGGCGAAATTTTATGAACGTTCTTTTGGTTTTAATCCGATTGCTGTGTTTGCATTTGTATGTATTAGATATAAGTGGCTTAAAAACAGAGAACCCCATTTTTTTGATCAAGATCCTAAAACAAATCTAAGACTTTAGGGCATTGTCGGCAATGGCTTAGGGAGTTTAATGGCGAAGCTGGAAATCCCACCAAGCTTAAAAACGAAAAAATAACAAGAATGGGAACAGAGTAAAGCTTTTGGAACGTGGAAAAGGTGTGTACTGATTAATAACCTGAAATTGCCATACCGCACAACATGACTTTACACGCAGTAAAAATCTGACACATATGTTTAAAGTTTTTCAAAGATCTTAGTTAGGAGCATTATTCACATTTTTTAGGAGAAATGATTTAAATTGTTTAACATTTTTTCGTATTTTCCTTTTTTCAAAAATAGCTCTACAATTTATAATCCTTACTAAAATGTGGAGACCTTTAACAACGAAAATCCTCTCGATCCGTTCTGAGAGGAGGCAGCTTCATTCTGCAGATAAAAGGGCTACACAGAAGAGATAAAGATTCTGCATCCTTCCAAGCTAAAAAATATTCCGATCTGGCTTAGAGACCTACAAATTATTGCAATGTTCTATGCACAGGAAATTTAAGTTAAGTTGATAACCATTGACTCCGCGAACCAAAAAGCTTGAGAAAAGTCAGAAAAATACTTACAGTGAATTTAGGTTAAAATTATAAGTTATACTTGTATTAAACTTATACCTAGTGCTTCACCTAAACAAAACTATGTATAAATGCGGCTATTCTAGACCTTAATTGTACAAAAAATTCTATAAGCTACAAAAATTTTTCCGATTTCATTTTGCAGAATTTAAGCAACATTTGCTTGTAATCAAAGGGTATTAAACAAAGTGTGATTTACAACTCAGTGCGGCCCTCTTTTAAGGTCCTATAATGTGAAAAATATAAACAAACGATTCGAAATTCGTAAAAAAGTTTTTTTTTCAATTTGACCTTATGAGAGCAATGGGAAATTCAATCACACTTTGTTTAATACACCATTGCTTGTAATCATGTTAAGGAAAAGTTATTTGAAACTATTTTTGAAAATGACAGTACAAACAGAAACTTGGGACATATATTGCTGATATCCCACAATTATATACTGAGCGAAATCAGAAAAATCTCTATAGCTCAGAGTTCTTATGTCCAATTAAAGTCTGCAAAAGCTCCCAAAAGTCACCATAACTATTTTTTTTTTGGATTTTACTCAAGCTTTTTGGTTCAAGGCATCAATGGTTATCAACTTAACTTAAATTGGCTTAAAGCAGTGGAAAGACACAACCTTCTGTTTTTCAACGAACATAAGATTATCAAATTCCGTTATAAATTGTTCAAATTATGACCGGTGTTTTGACCCAACATCCCTATTTTCAGTTTCTTGATCATAACTTAAGATGTTAGGGGTGTATTTAAAATTCTGCTAATGCCAAAATTATTTTTAGATCTGTCCTACTACCTCTACTAAATCCATGACATAAAAATTGTGCATATGGAAACTGTGCATACGAAATAATGCATATGAAAAAAACTGAAATAATGCATACGAAAAAACCGAAATAATGCATATATGCACAGTTTCGGTTGAAAACCGAAATAATGCGTATGAAAAAAACCGAAATAATGCATATATGCACACTTTAGGTTGAAAACCGCAATAATGCATATTAGAAAAACCGAAATTATGCATATGCACTCTTTCGTTTGAAAACCGAAATAATGCATATGAAAAAAACCGAAATAATGCATATATGCACAGATTCGGTTGAAAACCGAAATAATGCATATGAAAAACCCGAAGTAATGCATACATGCACACTTTCGTTTGAAAACCGAAATAACGCATATGAGAAAAACGAAGTAATGCATACATGCACAGTTTCGGTTCAAAACCGAAATAATGCATATGACAAAAACCGAAGTAATGCATACATGCACAGTTTCGACTCAAAACCGAAGTAATGCATATGACAAAAACCGAAATAGTGCATACATGAAAACGAACTTCTTTCTGAGTATGCGGCCTTCGGCCGCGCTTAGGGATTATAACCCTTACTAAGTAGAATTCTCCTTTCTGTGTTGCCGGAAAAGGGGGCCGGAAGTATTTTTGCGCAGAACTTCTTTCTGCGTAGGCGGCCTTCGGCCGCGCTTAGGGATTATAACCTTAACCAAGTAGAATTCTCCTTTCTGTGTTGCCGAAAAAGGGGGCCGGAAGTATTTTTGCGCAGAACTTCTCTCTGCGTAGGCGGCCTTCGGCCGCGCTTAGGGATTATAACCTTAACCAAGTAGAATTCTCCTTTCTGTGTTGCCGAAAAAGGGGGCCGGAAGTATTTTTGCGCAGAACTTCTCTCTGCGTAGGCGGCCTTCGGCCGCGCTTAGGGATTATAACCTTAACCAAGTAGAATTCTCCTTTCTGTGTTGCCGAAAAAGGGGGCCGGAAGTATTTTTGCGCAGAACTTCTCTCTGCGTAGGCGGCCTTCGGCCGCGCTTAGGGATTATAACCTTAACCAAGTAGAATTCTCCTTTCTGTGTTGCCGAAAAAGGGGGCCGGAAGTATTTTTGCGCAGAACTTCTCTCTGCGTAGGCGGCCTTCGGCCGCGCTTAGGGATTATAACCCTTACTAAGTAGAAGTAAATAATTCATATTAGAAAAAACGAAATTATCCATATGCACACTTTCAAACCCGAAATAATGCATCATATGGCAAAAAACGAA
Source organism: Rhagoletis zephyria (assembly GCF_001687245.7). Classification (NCBI taxonomy): domain Eukaryota; kingdom Metazoa; phylum Arthropoda; class Insecta; order Diptera; family Tephritidae; genus Rhagoletis; species Rhagoletis zephyria. Next base: position 165,427 of record NW_016157592.1, on the reverse strand, counting down.
ATAAAGCATACATGCACAGTTTCGGTTGAAAACCGAAATAATGCATATAACAAAAACCGAAATAATGCATGCATGCACAGTTTCGGTTGAAAACCGAAATAATGCTTATGAGAAAATACCGAAATTATGCATATGCATACTTTCGTTTTAAAAGCGAAATAATGCATATGAAAAAAAACGAAGGAGTGCATACATGCACAGTTTCGGTTTAAAACCGAAATAATGCATATGGCAAAAACCGAAATAAAGCATACATGCACAGTTTCGGTTGAAACCGAAATAATGTCTAAATGCACAGTTTTCATATGCGCAATTTCGGTGCCCCAAAAAGTACACGCAACCATTTTTTTTGCACCGTGCTATTTTCAGAAAGTTCTCTTCAAAAATTTTTCTCTACAAAACTATCATATTATATCATAGTTAAAAACTTTTACTGCCTGAATGTTTTCATAGTACATATCAGCATTTACTATATGTATGTGTGCACATTGGGGTGGTCAAAAAATACATGCGCGGGAGGGGATGGGAGAAGTTTAAAATGTAAGGCGCTCATCCCCTCGGATTTTTCTAAATGGAAAAAGGAATACCCATATTTTTCGTTAAAAAGATGATATTGAGAACTGAATCAAAGCCCGTGAAGTTCTCCATGTACATACTATTATATGGGGAAACACTGTTTCGTAGAAGTGGTATATAACTCTTGATAATTAATATTTTTCGATCGGGACACTCCATTCTTCTTTCAGAGACTTCCAATAACAATATCCAACTGCTTATTTAACTATTTTGTATAGGTCCCACAAAAACCCCCAAATATGCAATGGGAGACCGTTAAATAATGGTAAAATAAACATTTGGGTATTATTATTGAAAGTCTCCTGAGGAGAACCAGAGCATTGGATTGAAAAATATTGATTTTCAAGAATTCTACACCATATATGCGACAGCGTTTTTTCCCCATATAGAATACTTGGGGAACTTCATGGGCTTTGGGCAATTCTAAATATAATTTTTTATTTTTTTACAGAAAAATGCGGGAATTATTTTTTCCATTTACAGAGGAATAGAGAGGAGACATTTTAGCATTATTTGGCAATTTCCCTTTCGTTTATTTAATGTGTATTGTTTTTTTATTTCTCGTTATCTAACCAAAACCATGTAAGTCAAAATTTAAAATTTTGTTTAAAACTGAGCAAAGTTCAACAAAGATTCAACAAAATTTTAAGCTTTTTAATTAGATTTCTAAAAAACACGTAGAAAATGAGCAACACCTACCACAAAAAATTGCCAAAAATCAACCGTCCTAGCTACTTGCACTTTATTTTACTACAACTGAATAGACTACAAAACTGCATACTCAAAAAACTAAGATGCTTTCATTGTCCATGCCTCCGCGCCATACACCTGCACAGGCATAATGAGTGACTTATAGAGTGTGATCTTTGTACGACGAGAGAGGACTTTACTTCTCAATTGCCTACTCAGCCCAAAGTAGCACTTGTTGGCAAGAGTGATTCTCCGTTGGATTTCAAGGCTGACATTATTATTGGTGTTAATGCTGGTTCCCAAATAAACGAAGTCGTCTACTTTTTCAAACTTGTAACTGTCAACAGTGACGTGGGTGCCAAGACGCGTATGCTCTGACTGTTTGTGTAATGACAGGAGATACTTCGTTTTGTCCTCGTTCACCACCAGACCAATTCGCTTTGCTTCTCTATCCAATCCCGTGAAGGCAGACGTAGTCCTTGTTTTTACCGATAATATCGATGTTGTCGGCATACGCCAGAAATTGTACGCTCTTGCAAAGTATTGTGCCTGAGCAGTTCAGTTCTGCGGCTCTTATTATTCTCTCCAACGGCAGATTAAAGCAATCACTCGAAAGGGAGTCCTCTTGTCTAAAACATCGTTTGGTATCAAACGGCTCGGAGAGGTCCTTCCCTATTCTGACGGAGCTGGTGGTATTGCTCAACGTCATTTTACACAGCCGTATTAGTTTCGCGGGGGTACCAAATTCAGACATCGCGGCATAAAGGCAACTTCTCTTCGTGCTGTCGAAAGGGGCTGTGAAATCGATGAATAGATGGTGTGTGTCGATCCTATTCTCGCGGGTCTCTTCGAAGATTTGGCGTATTGTGAATACCTGATCTATGGTGGATTTTCCAGGCCTAAAGCCACACTGATAAGGTCCAATCAGCTCGTTGACGGTGGGCTTCAGTCTTTCGCACAANGTATGGCGGGGTCGCCTTTCTTGTGGATTGGGCAGAGCACACTTAAATTCCAGTCGTCGGGCAAGCGTTGATCTGACCATATTCTGCATACGAGCTGATGCATGCACCTCATCAGCTACTCGCCGCCGTACTTGAATAGCTCGGCTGGCAGGCCGTCAGCTCCAGCAGCTTTGTTGTTTTTCAGCCGCGTAACCAATGTTTATAATTCTTTTTTTTTTTTTAAGGAAAGGTGGCGTCCCAGAAACTAATAGTAGTCTTAAAGTTTTATATGAGAATTAAAGTCGGTTTTATTTTTTGTTTAAAAACTACTTGTTTTACTTATTAAGAATATTGTGTGTATATGTATTTATTCTCGAAATAAAAATCCCGTATTCTCATTTAACTCAGTGTGTATTTGAGTGTTTTTCTCACGCCACGCATATTTCGTAGGCAAAAGACCGCACTATTTATCAACGCTTTGCTGTGCAAAAATTTAGCTTTAGTTTGTTTTCATTACCAGCGGCGAATCGCTTCATACTGCTGTCTATATTGCAAATCAAAAAATGTGTGGCGCGTGTCAAAAGCTCAAATATTCACGAAATTAAGTGAGATTACGAGAATTTGTTCCGAATATATGTATGCAATAGGGATGTCAACTCCGGTGTTTTTGAGGTCCCGAAATGCAAGCAAATCCCGGATCCCGAAAAATTTTAAACATCGAATTACCAGTAAGATCTTGTTTATGAATTTGAAGTTTAATTTTTGTAGAAAGCTGTTTTGACTACAATTAGCAAATAGCTTGAAACTGTACTTTTAAAATTGCAGCCCGCGCCTTTTTTTGTAGAAGATTTAAATGAATTTACTCATAGCGTCGCTAATGTAAACGAGACAGAAAGTAACATAATTTTTTTAATCAATCTACCCAAAATTCCTCAATTCGAAAATCTTATAATTTATCCAAAGAAAAGATGTTCAAATATTTTGTAAAGGAGGAGATAGGGTCAGTATTTAAAAAAAAAAAGTGTTGGGGCCAAAAGATGTTTTTCATCAGCAGGCTTTGTATGTAACAAGTTCAGGTAAAGATTAGAAGACTCCGCTTTAAATACTTTGCTGCTCTTACATACACATTTTAAGTGCAATAATAACAGGTGTGTGCTTCTAACCAGACTCACCTACCGATATGTATTTCGACCCGCTGAATCCGAATCTGAGGTCCGTTTGACCAAATCACTCGCAAAATTTCTTGTAAATCGCGAAAAAATGTCAAACAATTCGCCATTCGCCATTTCTGTATTGAGTAGAATAAACATGTTTAGAGAATTTCGTTTTGTATATTTTTTAATGTTTTTTTTATTAATCATTACTTCCAAAAGCACCTGGTATTTATTCATTTGTGATGTATGCGATTTTTACAATCAGTTTATCGTAAATTTTAAATAGTTTTATTTCGATTATCTTTAATTGCTTTTAGTTATTGAATTATTATTCATATTTATAAAAAATACGTCGGGATTAAACAATTTCCCACATCTCCGCATAATTTGGCATCCCTACAATGCACATTTGTACATACAATATGTTCAATAAGTATACAAAAATGAAAAGGTGTTCTTATGCCACTGAGAACATTAAAAAAAGGAATATGTTTATTACAAATACATACGCACATATAAGAAAGTTATACAAATTGAGGTCACGCCTTCTTTAATATAAGTACATAAGTATATACATACATCTGAATGGCCTAAAGCTCTTTGAAAGTAGAAAAAACCCAGCTCTTACTAGGAAAAACAATCTACCATGACAAATGTATCTATGTATGCATAATTAATTCCTACTTAATTACACTGGTTTACAGCCAAAAAGCCCCAAGAACGAGACCATACAATTCCTATGTAAAATCCGTCGCTGACGTTGTGGAAAATATCGGAAAAAATTACAGCCGCGGTGCACAGTGGAACTTTCCCATATATTTATTAGGCTGCGGTTAAAAGTAGTAGTCATACTACAAGTTCGCAGAAGTTTCTGCACTTAGGAATGAAGAAATGGGAAAATGGTAAATCGACTCATTGCCACGTCCCCAGTTTTTGTGAATGGGAATGGTAAATGATATCCGATTTAGAAAAAATTCAGAGTATATGCTGGTTTTAATCAGAAAACCATAAATCCGAAAGAACTTCAAAATTGGGTAATATTATCGTCCACTAACTTTAAAAAATCAGCGCAAATGGTAAAAAATTAGATCGCCCCAAAACAGGATTTTCAAAGGGCCCGGATTAGTCCTAAAATTTAGTTGGAAGATACAATAAACAAATTCAATAGTACAATTAGATCTAAGGCATAAATGCAGAATAGCTCCGATTCTCAAATTAAAAAAACACATATAGGGATCGATAGAGGTGATTGAGCTGCACATAACGGTTTATTTATTTTTTTGCGGAAACAACAACTACAAAAGCTATTAAGGGTCAAAGTTCCAATTAAACAATTTTCCTATCAAAATTTCCCAATCCCAATATATATTTTTTATTTGAGAATCGGAGCTATTCTGCATTTGTTCCAAAAATAGGCTTGCAGAGTTTGGAAAGGTTAGCTTATTATAAACGGAATAGAAAAATACCATTTCTTGCTTTCAAGTACTCAGATATCTCACAGCTCAATCGGCGAGATCTCCAACTAGAAATGTGATCAAATTTAGCAACACCAAATACATAACGTATTACGTGATTGAAAACTATTTAAATTTTATGGGCAGAATGATTATTAAGTTTGCTGTAAATACATTCAGAATAACAGACAATTGGTAAAATATAAGTTTTATTTTGTTAAGTTGAAAAATTGATTACATACTTAATATTAACATAGCTGTTATAAATTATAATAAATGCGAAAACGCATGTTTGGGTACACATGCAAATGTAGTAAGGCATTCTCGACCTAGTCAAGACAACCGCCAATCTGGACTGGTGTGAAGCATAGAACGGTTTCCTCCACATTCCGAAGCCAACAGATGTTTGTTAGTCTTCACATACGTTCCAATCATGGCCGCTAACAGCTCAACCTAATATTACCGGCGTGAGTTTTTCTACGCACACACGCAAGTTTTTCACATTTGATGAACCGAAATCAACTTGCGTGCGTGATTTGTCAGAGTTGCATTTTTGTCCAATTTACAGAAGTTTCTTGTCAAATAAGCACAAACGTCAAATCGAAATGTCACGCAACATAAATTTCGGAATTTGAGTTAGCCTTTTTGTGCACACCGTTCAATTTTTGTTAGTATCATACAAGTTGCATGTGCGTGAGAAATTTTTGACAGTAAATGCGCACAGAGTGCTTTTTGAACACTCCTTGCAAATTCATCGTAGCGCTTTCGACAGAAGCACTATTTCGATATGAAACAAAATGTTTTCGAAAGCCAATTTAATTCCCTTTCACGGAAAAATACTGCCATTGATCCACAATTACTCCTTGACCTTAGAATGCATCGCATTTGTTCCAAAAAAAAAATAAAAAAATATGTTTTATTACACTAATATTATAGATTTTGAGACGAGAAACAAGATTCCACTTTTTAAGGGCCGATTTCTCAATGTGTGGTTAACACTAACTGCAGGTAAAACATGGTTGTCGGCTCCATAACATGTTACTGGGTGTCGATAATGATGTTAAACCTGTAGTTAGTGTTAACCATTGCAAAGATTAATTATTTTTTGCAAAAAAGGAAAAATTTTCGATTTGTATTGTAAAAAATATATGTATGCATAAGAAAACGACTTCCAGGTTTTTTACATGCATTCTTGCTGCCCTTGAAACAAAAATTTTAAATTTTGTATTTGTTCATAAGTTCCCATTCATAACTAAACAAAGAACTTGTAATTTGGAAGACCAAATAAGTTATCACCAAAAAGGATTCTGAGTTGGATACTTGTTAAACTTGATTTAAATTTTGTCAATTCAAAAGTACGCATTTTTATTCTCATGCAAATAACTTTAATTTACTTGTGTGGGTTTTCTCATTTATGTCCTATATTTTTTGTAAATATGATATGTTTACGAAGTAAGTATAAAAAAAATGTTAGAAAGTTTTATGATTGACCTTACTTTCTTTAATGCAAACCCTTTATGTGGCTATATCTCGAGGACTCCATGGCCGAAAAGAATATTATGCGGTTTTTCGAACTCGAATTGGAATGTTAAACTCTTGGGTAAAAAAAAAAATAAATTAATATTTGTAAACCTGTGTTACTGAATATATTAAATAGGCATGTGACTGCTTAATTGAGTGTTTCGTAGTATTGCTGAGGGTTAATTTTGGTGTTTTAAAAATCCCCCAAATTTCAATAAACAACTTGTTATCACGTCACCTGATGCCGGTCAAGCAAGACACACTGCAGTGTATTTGAGTCTATGAACACTACATATGTATGAATGTATGCATGTTATAACGGACATCTTCTTCAAAAGTGTATCAATTCAACATTTTGACTGTGTTTATACACGGAAACTTTTGTCGACGCAATTTTTCACATTCCCTTTTCGTGTTACTCGTTTCATTTACACACGGCGATTTGTGTGTATGCAATTGTTCTTGTCAGCTGTGAACAGCGGTTCAATTTACACAGACGAACGAGAGCACAAAGCGTGTTGCCCGAGCACAAGCAACTCGGTGCCCCTCACGCTCTCTTCCAAAAACGTCGAGTTGCGGCAACAAAAATCGCCTTGTGTAAATGAGCACTTTATTCGGCGTTATGGAACATTAGTCCGCTTTCAGACACGTCAAGTCTTGAAAGCAATTTTTTTCGCATTCTCTTTTGTGTTTTCTATTTGCTTCCACACGCGTCAATTTTAATTAAATTCAAGTCCTTGGTTCTTTAAATGGGAATCAACGAAAAGATCAAAAGAGACAAGAACACTTGAAACGAATTGACCGTACGCAAGAATGATAGAATACAAGATTGCGCCGATCAGAGAGGATTTTTGAGAATAACTTTTGTGTGACGTCACACTGGTGCAATTGCGAGAGAGAAATGCCAAAACGTGAGCAAGAATGGAAGAAGAAGAAAAAATGTTGCAAGGAAAACGTAAACAAGTTGCACCAGTGTGACGTCATGCAAACAACGATTCTGTCAAATTCGTTAAGAGAGGAATAGCGGTCCGAGATCGGCGCAACCTTTGTATTCTCTCAATCGTGAATCGTACGTAGGTATCTGTACTCTTCCCCTCTCTTCTCACCTCCTTCGCCTACGAACGAGCATACTTGAAAGCAAGACTTGACGTGTCTGAAAGGGGACTTATACTTTGTACGTATGCAAAGCAATTGACGTTTTGGAAGTCAACCATGTTTAAACAAACACAAATTCATACATACAAACATTTTTTATCGTTTCTTATAGGGATGTGCCGGGTATCCGGTAGCTATCCGAAATCCGGCTTGTTCGGCCGTTTTTCTGTTATCCGACTATCCGAATTTCAATTATAGAAAATTCAATTTAAAAATCTAGTTAAAATTTTTGATTTACTTTTATAATCAAATTTATCACTAATTATAAGTAATTAGAGTTAAAAATTTTTTAATGTGGTTTTCATTATCAAAAGAAGCATTACCGCATTATCGGGCAACAACTTATTTCTATTTTCAACATAAGCGCTACCCAATGCACTAAACACTCTTTAGAAGTTTACTTCATTGCCAATGCAAACCAATTTGAGATTCCTTGCGACTATGCTTCCACCAAATTAAAGGATCTTCTTGTCTGGGTATAAGGGGGAGCTGTAAATATTTCCCCATTTCTAAATCGCTGCATTTTTTTCTTGTACGGCCGCACAGGGGGACGTCCCCATATAAGCTGCGGCCAAAAGTAGTAACCGTCCTACAAATTCGCTGAAATTTCGTTTAGTCGCTATTCTGCACTTAAGAGGGAAGAAATGTGGAAAATGGTAAATGTCGACGCGCTACCACGCCCACAGCTCTTATGGGCGGAAATAGTAAATGTTAACCGATTTTGATGAAATTCATACTATACGCTGGTTTTAATTATAAAAGCATAAAACAGAAAGAACGTCAAAATTGGCTTACACTATAGTCCACCAATTCTAAAAAAGAGGCCCAATCAAAAAAAGCAAGATATTTGATGAAATTCGGTGTACACTGCTCGTTGACGTCAACATTTTCCAATTTGGAAGATAATAAAGAGTTTCATACTATGACGCTCACCCTCTTATAAAACTTTTTTGACCCCTCGCACTAAATTTATTTATTTTGTTGCTAAAGAAGTTCCTATTTCTTCCTTTTAAAAGTAATAAAACGAAAAAAATTACAATACTTGTCCACTAAACTATGTGCATGATATGTATTTGCACTAAAACATTCAATTCTACCTTGATATTATATAGCAAAAGCTTGCTATAAAGCAAGCAGGACTTTTGCCATCGAAAACGGATCTCGTCCAGAGAAGCGCCCACTTTTTGCTGAATGCTGAATCCGATTAATAGATTCGCGAGTCATTAATATCCATTTCCACTTTATATTGCATATTTTTCATTTCGACTCTGATATGTACGTCTTTTCCTTCAGCTCTACAATAAAAATTCAATAAATTTTACAGGATGTGTGTCTATAAAAAAAAAGAATAGAAGCTGAACTCGCAGTTCCTCGCAGCTGGAACTATTTAAAATATGACACGTATATTTACTGTTTACTTGTCCTAAGTAAAATTTACCGCGCTTCCGGCCTAGGAAATAAAATCCCTTTTTAAAGTAAGCACTCGAAAAATTTTATACTCACAAAATTATGTAGAATTTTAAGTGAAACTGTCTTATAAATTTCACTATATACATATATAAAAACTTAAATTAATGCTTGACCACAGATTAAAAAACTGGTCACCCATCAGATTGCCTTATTATATATCCGCACAAGTAGAAAAATTAATTTAAATTACTTTGTCGTAAGTCAATTAAAAAAAAAAAAACTTATACCTCGTCCCATGACTAAAAAAATGCATTTTTATCAAAAGTTCTTTTTGGTTTGGGTTATTTGGACATTTTGCATAATTGCGGAATTCGCTAATCGGCCGCTGTAGTTCCATTAAGGGCGCTGCCTTGTCTACGCATCGTTTAACTATCCACATTACTACAAAAACCGGAATCAGGCTCCGAGCCGTTGCCGATTTCCTCAAATCATTGCTGGTGAGCTCCCTCTTTAATGGAGCCTTTCATAAGAGTTAGGCCTTTCTCATATGATTCAACTGGTTTCTCCATGCCAACTGATTTATATTTTGGAATTAGTTCACCATCAACCCAGATTCATTGATGTCAGAGTTTTGAAACGTGAGTCACAAAATATTGCAACAATAAAGCGTTACTGAACTATACGAAATGCGGAGCCATATGTAAGCATGCACGATAGGTCGTTTTTAATCATATTTTAAAATAAAAATACATCAACCACGCGATTTTGCTTAGTGGCGCTCATTGTTGTTTATCTTTTGTCTTTGACGTTTCTCCTCTATTTACCAAAAATATTCAATAAAGCGGGGTTGTAGACGGAGAAGTTCTACTTGTAATAGAAGATTATTTTATAACTTAGACTTCAGAGGAGACATTTTGTATTGTATTGTAATTACGTATTGGATAGTTCAGCTCGAAAACCAGATAATCTGGTCATAAGTATGCCGCTAAACAAAAAACTGAAAAACACTATTGCGAAATTTATAAAGGGCAGCAGTCTACCGGATATCCGATCGGATATCCGAATTCAGCTCTTATTTTTTACATGGTATCCGGAATCCGGTCATCCGGCAAAATCTCTATCCGGCACCATGATTCACTAAATAAAGGTATGCTCAATAGTGACATTAGAGTTTTGACACTCCCTTAACTCCCTTACGAAAGCTTTGCACACACACGCGAACCCACACACAGTGCCTTGCTAGGGGAGCCGATTTTGTAAAGAGGGAGCGAGAAAACTGTTTTCTGATCAACCCTTTTATTATTGAATCATGATCCGGCACATCCCTAGTTTCATACCAACAAGTGGACCTGTATGGTAGAGCTGGGATACTATCGATATTACTATCGATACTGTCGCCACTATCGATAGTTTTTGAAAACTATCGATGTCGGTTTTAGCGATACTTCTCTTTTTACACCTCTTAACAATTCATAAATTTTTTTTTCAAAGAAAATCACAATACAGTCGTCAAAAAAATCTTTAGTTATTGGAATTTTAAGCAACTATAAGCTTACACTGAGTTATAGTAAAATTTAATAAGCTAATAAACCGCTTACACAAATTTTTTTTAGAAATTCGAATTAAAAAGCTTGAAATTTTAATGATTTTGTAATCTTTTATGTTTTGTACAACTTTTATAAAAACTAGTAGACACTAAAGGAAACAAAAAATAGTCAAAACTGCTAAAATGTTGCGGTGCTATTATTTTGACCAGTGCTTTATTCATTTTCTTATAATATGGTAAAATGTTGATAATTTCCTTTGTCCGGATTTTGATATGCGTCTCCGTATTTGATCTCAGTTGCACTTTTATAAGTATGAGTTGTCAATTTAAACGAATATCTTTTGTTTTGTTTGTTTTGTAGTATTAGAAATGTATTATTTTAGCCAATTTCACTTCTTTGCACTTCAAAAGGGACAAACATATGTAAATATAATTCAGACGCATAAATTAATAAGTTTATTTTATTATTATAAGAAGTTCTTTCTGATGCACTCTTTAATTTACAAAGTAATTTATAGATTTTATTAATTTATTAATTATTTAATTTTCAAGCAATTTAGCATTTCAATTCTATACCTCTCACGACGATAGTACTATCGATACTATCGATGTTTTCAACTATCGTTTCGAAAACTATCGAGTGGTGGTACTATCGATAGATACTATAAAGCTCTACTGTATGGTGTTAAAACGACAAAAGAATTGCAAACAACAGGAGAAATTTTCAAATATTGCGAAATTAGTTTTTGCATCAAATAAATACAAATTGCATCGTACAAATAAGTAAATTAGTAATTTTTTTATAATCATCTACTTTTTACCTCTTCTAAAAATTTTTAATTTTTTTTTGATACATTTAAGGTAAACTTTTTCTTTTCTTAAACTCCTTATTTTGGCACCAATATTGAGCATTTCTATAGGTCAGGTCTTTTAATTTGGCACCTCATTTTTTAAATTCGAAAGAATGGTGCAGATCTGATGACCTTCACAAAAAATGCCTTCGAGTATTAGATAGATATGACTTTTCGAATCATCAAAAGCATTTTAAAATAAGATTTTTCTTAAAATTCTTTCGTTTGACATTCATATTTTAATATTTATTCGAGTTATGTACATTACAACTAAATTAGACTTGCAAACAGGTGGTTACCCTATTGAAAAGTATTTTATATCTAAAGCCCTCTTAAAGCTCTTTCGTTTGACTTTGTGATACGTAGTATATAAATTATCTGTTTATTTAGACTGATTTTGAATTTTTAAGCAGGTGGAAATCCTCCTACATATAGTATAGAAATGAAGCCTTTTAAAAACTATTTTGATAGAAACCCATATCGTAATAAGCCTGATAGCTTTGATGTAGAACTCCTGGAAAACTACTCCTCGTTTAACCACCCAGTTTCCGTGAGCCTACTGACAATACGTGCTTCGACAATTCTGCCTACAATATCTACAGGCGTAATGTTCAACATGATGTTAAGTACCAAGTTCCTCAATGTTATGCTTCTACGACAGCTTCTTGTCCATGATCAGGCCTAAGTATTTGACCCTGTGGGGAGATGCAGATGGATATCTCCTAATGCGAGAGAAGAGCCACATCGAAAACCTTGAACTTCCTAGTAGACAAGACCGGTTGCGTATTGCTGGGGTTGTCTGCGAAGTTGGTCACCCACCTAGTTACGCAGATGGCCGCCCACTTAGTTACCAATTTTAGGTAACCTTGAGTCAAATCAGAAAGTGAATCTAACCATAACTGCCACATCATCTGCATAGGCGGTCACCCGACAGTCCAATCTTACCAGTTCTTCCAGAAGGTTGTTAACAACCACAATCCATAAAAGGGGAGAGAGATTCCACCTTGCTTCCCCACACACAGTTTGAAATGCTTTGTTCTAAGTCCAGAAATACCGTTATTGAGCAGTCACGGTTCCTAGATAAGAACCACTTTAACTCCACCTTGTTCAAGATGGAGCAAAAGATTGGCGGAAGCCGCTTTAGAGTATTGGAGATTAATCTTTCGGATCTTCATCCTCCAGAATCACCTCCATGAGCGCTAGTTCCGCGCTATCCTTCTCGCCCCCATCGAACAGCCGTCAGCTGAGCATTAGATAGCGCCGAGTCGATCTTAATGCTCATGGGGTCACATGGCCGGTGTCACACTTAAAGCAACTTTATTTTACATAAGCAATTTTATCTTATATCGTATATGATGCATATTTTACTATCCCGCCTGTGTTTTGACGGTGAAAAAGGGCGCGTGAAAAAACTTGACGAAAAAGACGCGTAAATATATATTTACTCTTAGGAGAATTTACATACTGTTACACCCGCAAACATAGTTGACCGCGAAAATAACTTACGCGTCTTTCTTCGCAGTCAACTCCATATGTTAATAGTCTTTCTTCGTTTAAGTTTTTTTTAGATTCTTTTTTCGTGGTCAACTTTTGAGCTTGCGTCTTTTTTTGTGTGACGATATGAACCAATACATATGCATTCATGTATATCCCTGCAGGCAATTTATCTAGTGCAAAAATAGTTCAATAAGTTCCCTTTGCCACAACACTAGTTTCCGCTCATTCTCCGAACAACGGCTTCAGCTGTCTACTTTATAATGCACGATTGATAGAATACAATCGTTCTTGTTTATAATGGAGGTGTCATTGGCGGTGGACAGTTGACATAAGTATTTGTAGATAGTTCAGAGATAAACGGAACGAAAACTCTTTTTCGTGGACGAGTGTTGCAGCCGATCGACCCGTTAGCCGATGTTGCTTAAACAACAACAGCGCAAATTTTGTTCGTGCACGTTGATGCTTAACAGATAAACGAATCGTAGTTAGATTTGAATTTTTTCAACTTTGTCCAGTGTGCCTCATCGCATAACAAAGCAACCAGTCTAAGTCATATCCTGTTACATATGTATATACTATCTCTGAACTAGTAACTTTATTTTATTAACACCAATAATGACGTCAACCTTGAAAGCCAAAGGAAAATCACTCTTGCCAACATGTGCTACTTTGGGCTGAGTAGGCATTTAAGAAGTGAACTCGTCATGCAGAAATAACACTCTTTAAGTCACTCATAATAGCCCAGAAGCATGGACAAAGACAACATCCGATCAGGCGGCTCTTGGAGTATTCGAGGGAAATATTTTGGGGAAGATTTTTGGTGTTTTACCCATTTGCGATGGCGAGTATCGCAGACTCTGAAACGATGAGATATATGAGCTTCACAACGAAATGGACATAGCGCAGCGTAGAGTCCGGCCGATTCCCAATTTGTGGCCGATTCCGATGCCGATTAATCGGCCCTAGGGTAAAGAATCGGCTGATGCCGATTCCTTAAAAAAAAAACTACCTCAACATACATAAATTCATTCAAGAACAAATGTTTTTGATAAACTTTTATAATAACAAAAGAAAAACATAAACAAATAACATTACAAAACAAATAATCATTCAATAATCTATTCACTTATTTATGTATGTGCATACATATGTACATAAATATGAATTAAAAGTAGTATATCGTTTATGTATACATATCATTGCAATACTTTGCTCCATAGTCTTTTTCTTATTCAATGTTAAAAAAAAAAAATAGTTCATTCGAAATCACATCTCCTATAAATGATTTCCACCAAGCCTTAACTGCAGTTTATGCGTACCGGAAAAAAGAGATTACAACGGGAAGGTGATAATTCCACCTATTAAGTAGAAGCAAACGAAAGGAAAAAAGCAAAAACTAAGAAATAGACCTTGGCGATTACCCCATGTTAAAATTCTTGGCACTTATCTGATCTCTTAACTGCAGTTAAGCCTTCGTGGAAATAGGTTGTACTCATAGTAGTAAAAATATACAGCTTCTACTGACTATAAAGGTATTGTATTTAATACAAAAGATTTTTAATGATAAAAGTGTTTTTTTTTTTGTCTAGTGTAGCGAATTAAAATACAGCGGCTCCACGATGTCATTCAAATGAACACAGACGCTCCAGCGCCAGTAGTAAGCTCGGAAACCGCTGGTGGTAGCAGAGCAAGAGGAAGGGGAACTCTGCGTTAGAAAGACCAGGACTTCGCTTCCCTTGGCATTTCCAAATGGCGTCAGTTGGTTACAGGCGGTTACAGTGCCCAAGAAGAAGAGGAAGAAGAATTACCCAAAGGATAGATTATACATTTTGATCACTTGTATTAATTGGCTTAACTAAATCTAAGGTGGCCGCTTTCAAAATACATTCTAAGCCTTAAATAAATAGGACCAAAAGAAATTTTCGGAAATGGAAAAATATTTAAAATATTTAGTGCAGATAAAAGAGCTATAGAACACACTAATGTATGCATGTACTGTAGGTATGTTAGTATATAAAAACAATCGTCAATGGCAACAAATTGGCGGTTCGACGACGTATTGCAGTGGTGAGAAATTTGCAACATAATTTTATTTTATTATATTAATTTGTATGCCATTTTAGGAATATGTTATTATTATTATTCCCAAAAGTCAACAGGGTTCTCCAAAAGCATTTAACTTACGTCAAAGGTAGGAGTGAAAAAATAGGAAGCGCCAGAGCGAGAGAAATAATTAATTTCGCCTTGGGCGGACGTTTTAGAGCTACTGGTAATAAGAAATCGATGCGATGGGGATATTACCGACAATAAATTTTGTTGCTGAGGGCGAGAGGTTTTCTTATTGCCGCAACAAAAATTGTCTGGTGGGATGTGTAAGTATGGATATCGGAATGCCGTTTGTATCTTGGAAATGTATGTCAACAAAAATACGAAAAAGATAAAACGAAGAAACAGTATACGGACTAGAAATTGTAAAACTGCTGGGCAATCAAAAGTTGTAACACATAAATAACAGAATTCAATTGCCAAAGTCACGTGACAACCACTTCCATGTGGGTAGGTATCATGCGCATGAGTACATACAGTGCCGGCTTTACGGTGGGGCAACCAGTGTGGTCACCCGGGCGCCGGAAAGTAAGGGGCGCCGCGCGCAAGCGAGTACCCAAAAGATAATTTAGGTAGGCCTTCTTAGGTAAGGCCATTCTAAGAGGCATACCCCAAAAGGGCTGAAAAAAGTGATTCCGTGCATGCCTTCTAGAAGGGCGAATGCATAAATTTAAATTATTTAGCATTACAAATGCATTTCAATAAGCATTTTAAGTTGCAATAACACATATTTGATATAAATCTTAAGCAAGTACTTCAAAGATGTATGATTTTTATAAATTGAAGAAGCAACTTTAAAAGAACTCCTAGAAAGGCCTTTTGAAATACGCCCTATAAAAACCCTTTTGGAAGGCCTTCCATGGGTAGCGAAAGAAGAAGCCCTTCAATTTGTGGCACTCCATACTAAAAAGAAAGGAGAAAGGGATGTAGAGTGAAAGTTCTCTTGACTCTCAGGAGGGCCTTTCGGAAGGGCTTTTTACTCCTTAAATTATGTACCCCAACTGGGCTTTCATATAAATGTAGTGACGGGCTGAAGAGCTTGACGCAGGGTTTGAAATGCTTAAGCAATACTAGCAAAGGCAACGAAAATATGCTGATGCCGTGTTTCTGAAGTTGTCTTGCAAAAGCGGTATTCATGCTTTTGCTTTGGCTTCGAAAAAACGGACAGCCACAGCAACAGCACGAGAAGAGCTGAGAAGCAAATGATTGTTTGCTTTCCGGCAAAAATCACGGCTGCCACACGACAAAAAAATTTCTGACCAGAATTTACAAAAAAAGTTACCAAGTAAAAAAAAGTTTTATTATACAATAAACTGTAAAAACAAACCTCGTTTATTTGCCATAGATAAGATATGGGTACAGTAAAAAGTTTCATTAAAAGAAAAGTAAGCACATTAATTTTACACATGAGGCCATGAAGGCTAGAGGAGGCTATCTACAAACATTTTTTTTAGTTATATGAGGAAGAAGGATCTATAAAAAATAATGCGCAATCTGCTCTTAAACCGCCTTTTTTCATTTCCTCTATATATGACCAAAGATCTGTCAATAATTATTGAACGTGTGGCATATTTTGTGATATCAATTCGCGGCTCGGTAATTTGCGTTGCATTTCGAACAAATGAGATGTGGAATCACCAAACATATATATAATAAAAAGTATAGATAATTTTGAATAAAATAACATTCAATTTAGATTAGAGTGCCAGGCCTCGTCTATTGGACTTTAAAGCTCTCAACATAAAAACATGTAAATACTGACGTGATATTCTTATTTATTTATCAATCAGTCTATTTAACAATCAAGTCTAGGTAGGGCATCAAACTAAGAATATTAGTAAAACTTGACTTAGGTAGAGAGAAATCAAGGTCCATTGTAGCTGAGATCTGGTTAAATTCACAAATTGTCCGGCCAATGGGTGCATTACGGGCATAATCCGTTCTGAAAATTTCAGCATAAAAAGGCAGGGAAGCACGCAGATACCTCCTCGGTACATTAAAATTTATTCTACCCAAAAGCTGTGGACAGTCACAAGATCCTTGGATAATGCAAAAAATAAAAGTTAAAGACAATATTAGTTGCGTTCGATAACAAAATTAGCCAACACCAGCCACCAATCAAAATCAAAAGAGTAAGAGAAAATTCTCTCCCAATGAGAAGAAAAAGCAAAAAAGTAAACGAACAGGAAATTAGCCATTACTTGAAAAAACCGGAAGAAGAAGACACACCAGCTGACTTTGTTTGTTTTATTTGTAAACAAACTGAAATTCATGTTGCCTCCACGGAAGAAAAAAAGGAAAAAAGTGAACGTTCAATGTTCGCCAGGAACATTTCTAGAAGTAACAAGTAAGAGCAGCGCTGTCTTCGGCTATGCCGAAGGCTTCATACCTTTCATGAACATCTGCAAATTTTAGTTTGACAGATTACTGATTTTGAATACATCTGCATACATCGATAGAGGAGTTACATACTTATATAAAAAATCGCATCTAAACAATCAGAGGTATGGAAGATATACTTTATATGGCACCAATCTAAGTGATTTTCACTGCTATGTGATCGGTATGTAAACCGGTAACACAATTTATTGGGTTTAGTTTCCTTCATAAAGGAGACATATCGCAAAAACTGGTATCTGAACAATCAGTACCATAGAAAATGGAGATTGCTTATTTATTTTCACCAGATTAGAAAACCATTTTAAACCAACGAAGCAACCATCGTAGTCCGATTTTTCGCATTCTCGGATTCAATGATTGGTTTTTCGTAGATTTTTCAAAAATCAGACTACGATGGTTGCTTCGTTGGTTTAAAATGGTTTTCTAATCTGGTGAAAATAAATAAGCAATCTCCATTTTCTATGGTACTACTTCGATCCCAGGACTTTGTAGCTGTGGCAGAAATTTTTGAAGGTACATATACCACTTCTTTCGGAATGTACTTTCACGGGACAGCCGTGAATTTGAAGTTATTCTCCTCCTCATTTCTAACAGAGACAAGCTTTCAAACGGGTCGTAGTTATTCCATTTATGTCTGGTAATCCCTTACAATACACCTTTGCTTAGATTCATGGTAATGCATTTGTATAATTCTAGTTTTGATTTCCAATTTTCACCGACTATGTCTACTGTGTGGGACCCATTTACTCGCTAGTTCATCTACTGTCTTATTTCCCTATATGCCCTGGCACTCAAATAATTCGTAGGCCAACTTTCTTCAAGAGAAGAGCGTTTAAATGGCAGCCTAGCTAACTCAGAAAGTGTTCACCGCCTCATTAGTTGCAAATATTTCCGCCTGAAAAGCGCTTCTATGGTCTGGTAGGCGACAGGATAGCTTAAAATTGAAATGCTCAATGGGAATATTGCAACTTTTTTCTTTGTAAATACACCCATTCCCTCTAAATACTAAATCACGTGCCGAATAAAGTAGCCGCGGCTTGAGAATGTTGTGCGAGGTTTGTGTTCAAGGTCTTTGGTAAGATATAGTCGGTAGGCAGTGTCCTGATGGTCTTTCTTTCCATTATCCTAAAGCCCACAATTTTATTGTACTGACAGCGACTGAATTTTCAATAAAAATATCTATCAGTACTAAAACTAGCAGAATCTCATTGCATCCGCTGACTTCTCTAGCTGCTTTTAACCACCTAATCCTAAATTAGAGCTAGCCACCAGACCAGCGCACAGTGAGAATTTGGCGGAAAAAATCAGTTTTTGGAAGATTCAATTCTTATATTTTTTAATGGTTTAGCCTTATAAAGTAATATTTGAATAAGAAAGATTCATTATAACTTTTTCCGAAATTGACAATTTTTTATAAAACTAATTTTTAAACAAAAAACAGAATCGACTTTAATCCTCATATAAAAATTTAACAGTAAACCAAATTAATATGGGTACCTCTGAGGTACCACCTTCCCTTAAACAAAGAATTATAGGAATCGGTTATCGTGGTTCTAAGTTATGCGGTAACATACATACAAAAAAAAAATATATAAAATATTCAGACGAACCTTCTCATTTTGTTTAAAGTCGGGTAATACAAGTAATTTTTAAGCGAAAAAAAAACAAAACCGCCTTTAATTCTCATATACAAATTTAAGATTACCGTTAATTTCTTCATGATGCAATGGTCAGATCTAAACATGCAGATCTAAATTAAATATACGGGTCACCCTATCTTCCATATTCTTCGGTTCTTGAAGATGTCTATTTTTTTTTTACCATCCTAATATACATACATACATACATATGTACACCTGAGTCTTAGGTATTTTTGCAAAACAATTTCGAAAACATCTTTTTAGCCGAACAAAGGGTGACCTTTGTCGATCTTTTTGTCTCGAGGGGACCATTTTATTGTTCCAAAGCTCGTTGCTCTCAAGCACATCCCTCTAGCACTTAACCACCAGATCTCAGTTCCTACCACCCTAGCGTACCATGTCAAATGTCAAAACTTCAATCTTGCCAAACCTTTGCTAAAGAAGTATTTCGATTCGAAGACAATTTCGTTTTTTCTCCTTTTTGGCTGAAAGTAGGGGGTCTTCTTCTTCTTCTTAATTGGCGCTGTAACCGCCTAAGCGATTTTGGCCGAGTCCAAAACAGCACGCCAGTCATTTCTCTTCTGTGCTAACTGACGCCAATTGGAAATGCCAAGTGAAGCCAAGTCCTTCTCCACCTGGTCTTTCCAACGCAGAGGAGGCCTTCCTCTTCCTCTGTTACCAGCATTGCGGCCCGCGATGAATACTTTCAGAGCAGGAGCGTTTCTGTCCATCCGAACGACATGGCCAAGCCAGCGGAGCCGCTGAATTTTAATTCGCTGCACTATGTCTATATCGTTGTAAAGCTCATAC